>NC_133501.1:3482714-3541168 GCF_025370935.1 Choristoneura fumiferana | reverse complement strand
GCATAAATATCTGATGCGACTCTATTTCTAGGGCGGTAAGACCTGTCAGATATTTTTGCACGCTCCTCTGTGGCAGATATCGTCGTTGACTGTACAAACTTAGGCAGGCAGGCCGCTTTTTAGACCAAACACAAGATAAAATTAACGCTTATTTTGCATTGCATCGCTTGCTTTTCTAATTTTTTGATGTCAGTCCTTAACTGGGCAGGTACGGAGAACGGATGGCCGTTGGGGCAGAAAAAGTTCTTAAATGGAGACCGAGCGGCAAGCGCAGCGTCGGATGTTCACCAACGAGACGGACGATGACCTGGTTAAAGCCACGGGTTCACAGTGGATGCAAGCCGCTTCCGAAGCTGGAGTTTATAGGGAGACCCTATGTCCGAAAACGTCCTACGGCTGATGTGATCAGTTAATAACTAACCTTTAACGCGAAACTTTTAATCTGTCTGGTCATATGTGGTCGAGTCTTGAAGCAAGCGTCCCTCCTGCCACACTGCACCGAGGGTTAGTAACAGTGCATTTGTCCATACGCGCAGCTACTCCATCCGCTATGGCCGTGGGCGCGGCAACACTCGTCCTTCTCAGGGTCGATTGCGGCTGCAAACCTGATCGCACGGCCCCACCCGAACGGCCACAGCGGCGGCAACACAACGGCCAGCAAAACCAGCACCAGCAGTGACTTCAGAGCGGCCATCTTCGATTTCAAATTGGCACGAGAGCAAAATGGTTGTGTTGTGATTAAGATGCTATATGCTAGATGATATGTGATGCTGAGCTTTATATACGAAATTTGCTGATAACAGGTTTCAAAGCGACTTAGAGTATTTAACTCACGGAGTCGCAATGCTCAGTAAAAAAAATAGTTATTCGAGTAAAATGAATACAAAATAATACACAATCCCACTAATATTATAAATGCGAAAGTTTGTTAGTCTGTTTGTTTGTTGATTACCTTATCACGGCACGTCTAAACTTCTGAACAGATTTAGATGAAGTCGGTATAATCACAAATAGTAATTGTTGTGTTGAGATTAATAAAAAATAAATCGTTGATCAGGTTATTAAGAGTAATTCAAGTTAATCATGAACTATTGTTTTGTTTGCCTATATAAGGCTTGTTCACGAAAAAAAGTAGCCATATAGATAAATGTAAATAAATCACGTGTATCTCACAGTAATTAAAACAAAGAAAGACAATTCTGTATGTAGATATGGATAGGTACTTAAAAAAAATATAATGTTATTTTTATTGAATATAAGACTGGGCGAATTGCTTGACTGTTATCGTTGATTGTACCGGTAGTGAAAAAACTCGAATTTTTAAGCCTACACGAGCAAATCGTTTGCCATACGAAAGATCTTTTGGGCGAATGTTTCAAAAGCCGCCCATTTATGATATTCTGAAACATCCTGGCCTGCCACACATGTATAAAACTGCGGTCCCGGTAACATTCTCATGTCTTTTTTAACGTAAGTTTCATCATACTTACATTAAAATACACCTGTCGCGATTTTCAATTAATACTTCTTTAATTTAGCACAAGATGTACTTTTTAAAGCTGGACAGGCGCTCCTTTCAGGGATTTTCTGTTTTTTCTGGTCTGCAAATTATTTCTCTTTTGGCTTTATGTACGTTCCGACCAAAGTTTCAACTTTTTAGCTACACCTCGAGTAGATGGCGATGGATTTTAACGAAAAGATGCGACTATTGCCGCGTCTAATTTCGGTTTAACGCAGCCCTTTTTTGCCATCTCTTCCTAGCAGATCATCTAGTTAAACTTCCCAAACTTTTTCATAACTTAACGCACACCGTCTAGATATTTTATATGTTTTAGCGAGTTGTCGCATGGAAATTCCCTTTTCTGTACAATAGGACACTATAATTAATTTACAAGTATTTTCTTTTATTCTCGCATGTTGATTTTATCAATTCAATGAGGTTTATTTACTGCTTTTCTTACAATAGACAATATCTTTATTGAAATCACATATTTTACCATACTAAAAACTTTCTATTTACTTATAAAGGCCCTACTTTAGGTGGTTACTTTTCTCCGTGAACAAGCCTTAGTATATTTTTATACGATAGCAGACAATCATAAATCACCTGATGTTAGGTAATCTAGGCCGCATGAGGACACTCGCGACTTCCTGGATGTCACGGGTGCGTTACCAACTTTTTTTATAAAGAGGTAGACTTTCTTGAAGGCTTCATATCAAAGCTATTCGGGAATATCGCTGAGGAAATTCCTCAACTTAAAAGTGGATTACTTGCGGCAAATCGTACGGTGGTGAACTCTAGCTGGTTGGTCCAATAACTCCTGAGAATAGTTGCTATTTTAAATGGTCCAGACGTTCAGAATGAGCGTGTAATGATTGGTATAACAACTTTTGATATATTTTCACTGGATATAACGACATTTAATTGGATATAATAAACTTTTGGTATACGAACAATCAGTATAATTTCATAGCGTATAATGTTCAAATAGTGCAATTCCTTTTTGATATAACGTTTAACGGATATAATGTATATGGGATATAAGTATATATGTTATAATGTTTTGTAAGATATATTTTTTTTTCGGCTCGCGCGCTGTAAGGTCACAGTCACAGTTCTACCTAACACTCATCCTCGCTTCGCTCGTCGTCGAACCTAAACCAACCTGCCTTAGAGTAAAATAGGTAAGAAATAATAGTAGCAAGTATTTCAGATTATGCCAATAGTACATTATACCAACTGAGCTTTATATCGAACAATGTTATATACCATGATGTTGTTATATCAAAAGTGCATTATATCCTTTAATTGTTATATATCCAGTGAAAATATATCAAATGTTTTTATATCCATCGTTCGTTACGCACCCGTTCAGAATAATGGTTTGTTTGTGGCGCATGACGCCTCCAGTTGGCTTAATGCTCTACGGTTGTCAGTCGTTTGTTTTGATTTTTAGTGCAGTTTTTCCTTGTTGCTTTATAAAGTTGCTTCCATGGAATGTTTACTTGCAGACAGGTTTGCCGTTTGAAGATTTTAAATGGGATAATTATACCGATGTTTGAAAAGCAAAGGTTTACTTAGCTTGATACTGTTGCGACGCGGTTGGTGAGACAAATACCTATCTAGTATTTTATTTAAGCGCCTTAGCAACTTTACAAGAGTAAATAAAGTGTATGCATGAATGAAAGTAAGGCAAGTTCGTTTTGGGAAAATAGGGTATTACGCTAAGCTCTGCGCAGGGGTCAACATTAGTACAAACCGCCATGACAATTTCAGTTCTCTTTAAAGTTTGTCGCCCTGACGGATCACGAGGACATACATGACATATTTACAGTTACGGTTTGTGCTAGTGCTGCATCCTGACGGCAGAACATTGCAGTATTATTCCCTCTCGACGCACAATAAACTACTTAGTTGTGTCTATGTGGCATATGTTTATGTAAGCGTACCTAAGTGATGAATGGTAGATATCTACGTGAAAAAAATAGGTGCGTATGTCATTGCTGTTTTCCACGCGAGACGTGGAATAGTAAATTAAAAAGGTAGTTTATTTTTAACCCCTGACGCAGAAAGACGGGTGAAAACTTATATGTTTAACGCCAATGTCTGTATGTCTGTGGCATCGTAGCTCTCAAACGGGGAGACCGATTTGGCTGCGTTTTTTTTACGAGAAAGTGAGTTTTATGCTCAACCGTTTTTGAGATACTTATTTGAAATGACATGTGGGGGTTTTTATTTTTTTACTTATCTAAGGGTATTTATTATGTTAAATTATAGATCATTCATTTTATTTCTGTGGATCTAATTTTTGCTAAGCTATACTCTAATGCTAAGATATGAGTGAGAAAGTGAAGCCGTGATATAGTTACCTATACCTATCACCGACACTGTTATTTGCTTAGAATCGAATTCGTAAAAACCGTATATTTTCTAGGGCGAAGCCAGGAGGCATGGGGGTCACGACCTTGACCATGAACTAGGTCTAGGACAACATATTTTAGATATTTTTCTGAACTCATTGTTTTTAATAAAATTAGTACCTACTTATACCTATTTCGAAAAAATAACTAGGATTTTCCCATGTGATCTCCCCCTGATACTAGTATGATAATGTACGTAGCAATTTCTACCTATGTAATATATTAGGTATATAAACAAATCACTAAGTACTCGTACATATCAACCTACATACAATGTATAATAATATATTTTTTTAAAGACCAGCTGTGTAATAAGGTTCATTGTTTTCTTTGTTAGGGTTCCGTATCTCAAAACGCAGGAAGTAAGACTTCAGTACTTTATTTTTCGTTTATCATTTCGTCCGTCTGTTTATCAGACTCTTATCTCTATCTCTTTGTCTATCTGTCCCGATGGTTTTCTTAGGAACGTGTGGAAATTATCAAGTTGAAATTAATATCAAGTAGGTAGTAGTACTACCTACCTACTCAGATTTTCGATCTCTTGAAGCTATGAGTAACTGGCTAACTGTGACTCAGACTCGTGTATCTAGGGTTCCGTACAAATTTGTGGGTATTATATTCATGCTATACATACATATCCATGTATTATATTCATCCAGTGCATTTCGTTTTTGCCAATTGAGCTACAGAACCCTAAAATGTTTCTAAGTGCATACAAATCAAAAAAATAGTAATTTTATAGTATATTTTCATACTTAAACATTAAAATCAAGACCTAGTTTAGAGGGTACTTATTTGCTTCTCCGACTCACACTTGGCCAATTTATATTTGCGCTATGCTTAATATAAATAAAACGAAATAATATACCTTCGTTTTATTCGCTATTTATTTAAGTTCCTTTTGTGTTAGCGTTTTTAGGGTTCCGGAGCCAAAATGGCAATAACGTAACCCTTATAGTTTCGCCATGTCTGTCTGTCTGTCCGTCCGTCCGCGGCTTTGCTCAGGGGTAGAAAGCTATTATTTTGCACAGATATATATGTAAACTATGCCGACAAAATGGTATAATAAAAATTTAAAAAAAATTTTTAGGGTACCTCAGACGTAGTGGGGGTGATTTTTTTTCTCATCCTACCCTATAGTGTGGGATATTATTGGATAGGTATTTTAAAATCATTGGGGGTTCGCAAAGACAATTTTTTGATTCAGTGATCTGTTTGCGAAATATTCAACTAAAGTACAAATTTTCATTAAAATCGAGCGTCCCCCCCCCTCTAAAATCTAAACCGGTGGTTTAAGAGTAAATAGCAGCCCAAGGTATAAAAATATATACCTAAACTTGGAAGATTCCGTATAAAATACGATATCCTTAGAAAAATCTTACTTAATTTTTTCGTAATGGCTACGGAACCCTATTTTGGGCGTGTCCGACACGCTCTTGGCCGGTTTTTTTTGTTGTTGTTGAATCAAAAATTTTCCTTCTGCTATTCTGCATAATATTTATACAGACAATACCAACTTATTAATTGCAGTCAAACAAACAATAGTTATAAAAACAGCTTTGTTTTTGCAATTTGTTCTACTTGTCTCTGTGTACTTGTAAATATTTTTCAAAGCGAATAATAGACTAGTAATTAGAAGCGTATATAAGGCTGCATCGATCGGTGCTTTCTTTAATCAGGCACAACATCGTTTCTTGCCGACGCTAATATAATTTAATATGAGAGTAAGAGGGACGGGAGTTCGTATGAACTTTGATTTTCGAATTTCGTTGTTGCCCCCGAGAATACTAAAACTTGAAATCCAAGATGGCCGCTCTGAAAGCGTTGCTGGTCGTGTTTTGCCGTAGCTCTGGTGAGCGTGATTGCACCAGGGCATGTGCGGGAACCGGCTTGCGACTACACTTGTAGTAAGGGCAATGGGGAGAAGGACAAGTGTTGTAAAGACCATGGAAACACAGGCTGGAACACCTGTAATGGCGGCAAGATGGAGTGTTACGTGTAGCCAGCGCTCAAGTTAAGATGTCTAAGTGCCGATATTTGATGGTGTAACAAACTAATTAAAATTTAATTAAGTGTTTTTCAACCTTTTTCATGACACGACCCCTTTAGTATGAAAAAATATTTCGCGACCCCCCTACCGGCTGTTTTTTTTTCATGTAGGTGTCATTGTAGGTATTTTATTTTGTGACAAATAAACATTTTCTTAATAAATATTTTTAAACTTATTGTTTTTTACTGTAGTAAAAAGGCTTCGCACAGGTTGAAAAACACTGTTAAATGCTACAATTTATTAAAAATATATAAATAATGTATTTCTTTTACTGTATAGAATGGGTATCCTTTGTAATTATACTAAAATAATGTTCTTATACTGAATGAAATTACATCATTTTATTATTAACTAGACTAGGTTTTGCCCGCGGCTTCGCCCGCGTAGAATTCAGTTACCGCGCGCTGTTTCCTCGGGAACTATTGTAAAATCGGGTGCCCGAAATGAAAGACCGATTGGTTTTTTAGAATTGTTACTCCGAAGCCGATTTCAATGGGACAGTGACAAACAAACTTAAAAACCTTATTTATATTGATGCGCGATACTAGCGCCACCACGTTTTGTGTTTTATTTTGTAACTAATGAGGTTCATGAATGTCAACGGGCATCGATCATTTTGATTAATTAGCAAGCTATCTAGTTCAGCAGATGAACTATAGATGGCGCTGTATCGAACAACTATCATTATGCCAAAAATCACGTCGATCCGTCGCTCCGTTTCGACGTGAAAGACGGACAAACAAACATACAAACACACACACTTTCGCATTTATAATATTAAGTACGGATATTTATTATTTAATTTATTGAATCAGGCGTTACTTTGCGGAGGTCCATATTAATGAACAAAAATAATATCTTTGCTCACCCGCGACATTATGATAGGTAAGTTTTTGCAAGATACTTAAGCGTGTTCAAGCAGTTCTTCCACCTCCACCACACTGTAAGAACACACACAAAGCACACAAAATCATCTATCATCACCACCACATTACACTGACGCGTTTCGAACTCAACCAGAGCTCATCTTCAGAGCAACATAACCGTACACCGTGCTACCAAATGTTAGACTAATAATAATTACAGTTCAGCACCTCGTCCTTACCCAGAAAACTTGTAGTCGTATATTCTTGCACTACTACGTTACCACAAATATTTAAAGTAATTCACAGAAAAAAGAAACGCCTCCTCTCTGTCATCCTCGCACGCTGCTTCCTGTTCCGTCTTTGATCGCCGCCATTGCATTTTTTGTGCAAAAGCGTTATCACCTTGTTACCACATTCGTCACTCATTTTATATTTTGGAATAATTATTAGCCAAAATGAACAAAAGGAAACTATATTTACCTACACAAAAGAAGATTTATTGTTTAAAATTAGATTTCCTTGTTGTTCTTATTGTACATTAATGATTTACCTGATTGCTTGAGCCATAAATGTATTATGTTTGCCGATGACACAACTTTAATTATTAAATCAGAAAATCTTGACAATTACAATAATGAAATCAATAGAGCTCTGGCAAATGTTATTGACTGGTTAAATAATAATAACTTAAAAATTAATGTAAATAAAACACACCTAATGCAGTTTAAAACCTACAAAGGCCAATCTTATAATTTAAATGTAAAATGTTAAAAGGAGAGAGTTGAAGAGGTAGGAATCACAAATTTTTAGGCATACATATCGACCAGTTTTGTGGTTGGAAGTCTCACGTTTCTGAGGTATGTGGTTAAACAGCACAAGTTTGTTTTTGCGTTGAGAAGGTTAAGTGCAACCTGCTCCAGAGACGTCGCACTTGCAGCCTGCCACGGTTACGTATCTTCTATACTAAATTACGGGTTGTTGATATGGGGAAATTCCGTCGACGTAGAGCAGGCATTTCTCGCACAAAAGAAGTGCATAAGAGCTGTATGTAATGGCCACTTTCTGGCGCCCTGCAGACCTCTATTCAAAACCACCAGAGTTTTGCCCTTGCCATGCATGTACATTAAGCAGATATCATTATTTGTCAAAGACTATCCAGATTATTTTATTTCATATTCTCAAATCTATAAAAGGTCAACAAGGCGTAAGAAAAAATTGTACCAGCCTCTTGCAAGAACAAATGTGTTAAAAAAAAAATTATATGGCCATTAAAATTTACAATAATTTACCTATGTTTATACAAGAGTGCCCACGAAATCAATTTAGCAAAGTACTAACGAGGTGGCTACTGGATAAATGTTATTACTACTTACAAGACTTTTTTAATGATCAGGATAATAGTAAGACTAATAATAATTAGATATAAAGTACCTATTTAATAAAAATAAAACTAACCTGTGATTTCTTCGGTGTTTATTTGGAAAGTCATTATAATAAAATTGTTCCCGAAAAGTTGGTTTACCTAAGCGCCCTCTGTTAGCTCCCTAAAGAACTACTTGGTTTATTGATTTGCTACAAAGAATCGATGACATTTCTTTAAATCATCAATAAGCCACGTAGTTAATATGCGTATCATTGTGTAGATGGCGCTGTCAGGCACATTGACATTCCTTCAGTAGGAGACCGACAGCAGCAGCGGCAAAGAACCCACAGCTAAACCTCTCCCCCCACCCCCTGCAGGACACCGACGCCTTCAAAAATCAAAATCAAAACTTTTATTCTGTAAATACCTAGGCCACGAACTGTGCCACGAAAGACTCTTTTACATGCCACTTTTTAGGGTTCCCGGAGCCAAAATGGCAAAAACGGAACCCTTATAGTTTCGCCATGTCTGTCTGTCCGTCCGCGGCTTTGCTCAGGGACTAACAATGCCAGAAAGCTGTAATTTTGCACGAATATATGTGTAAACTATGCCAACAAAATAAAAAAATAAAAATTAATTTGCCGAGGTTTTGCAGGTTCATTTATCACTAGCCAGACTCTAAGTTTGTATGAGAAAATCTCATTACATTAGGTACTATGGAGTATTGTGTAAATGTCGAAATCTACGCAGACGAAGTCGCGGGCAAAAGCTGTTGGAAATATAGGATCATAAGCAGGATTTGCTTATTTTACAGTGTCTCAAATGACTTAAGTGACATTGATTGTGTCTGTCAAACCTTATAATCTTATAGTTTATTAATTTGGCACCGCTCCCGCCTTCTTTTCCCTTATGGACGCTGTTTGCTATCGTATACGTGTGTTTTTTTTAAGACTGTGTTGATAAACCTATTTTCATCTCTAATATATAAGCAATATTCATTGTGTAGGTACTATAATGCTGCAGACATTATACAGCGGTGAATATAAACGTGTTGAGCTTAATTTGAACTCGTCCGATCAAGAAATCCAGTTGGCAATAACTTCCATCTACCGCACTGATCCAGGCTCTTGTACAAACTCGTATAGTTCAACGAAAGTCGGTGTTGTGTTTGGACTTTAATATTGAACTCGATCTATTTTACTCCTACTACATTTCTCATGCATACAAAAATTAACATCAAATAATACATTCATCAAAATAGCCGTGGTGGCCTAGTGGTCCTATCGCCTCTCAAGCAGAGGGTCGTGGGTTCAAACCGCGGCTCGCACCTCTGAGTTTTTCGAAATTCATGTTCGGAATTACATTTGAAATTTACCACGAGCTTTGCGGTGAAGGAAAACATCGTGAGGAAACCTGTACGAACCTGCAAAGCGATTCAGTGATGCGTACGAAGTGCCCAATCCGCACCGGGCCCGCGTGGGAACTACGGCCAAAGCCCTCTCTTTCCGAGAGGAGGCCTGTGCCCTGCAGTGGGACGCACAAAGGCTGAGATGATGATGATGATGAAGCTTGATAAAATGATATTTTACGAAGCCATTTCTTAGCGCGTGACCATGGAAAAGTATACACAGCTGCAGCGCTGCAAAAAGTTATATTGGCGAATGCGTTGCCATGAGCTCTTTACAACTCAAAAACAAGGTAACTGTACCTATTTCCGATTTGTTCCTGATTCTTTATATTCCTAATTGGTCATATTTAAAAATTCTTTTCACGCTTTTTCAACTCCACAAACTGTTTCCGATTACTGAGGTAACTATGCAAAAGACGAATATTGATATACTAGGTCTTGCCCGCGACTTCGTCTGCGTAAATTTTCATATTTACTTACACATACTCCATAGGAATAAGGTTAATATCCCGCATTGCCCGTTTCTGTGGGATTTTCGAAAAGTCCCTTCAAACTACGGCTAAATAATCGACTGAAAAATCTGTTCACCAAGTTTCACATCTACAATGCTCCCTTACCTACTATTTTCCTACATAAAGTGATCACAAAGATTGCATACGATGTCGTTGGTATGGCAACCCAGACTTACCGTTTCAGCCGACAGCGAAGCGGCCTGCCTTATTGCCGCCACTGCAGGGCTACCTAACCTACTACGAAACTCGAAACTCTTGCTCGTTGCACGGTGAATTAATATAAAAATGGCGAAATATAGAAATGAACGATGACAGCGTGTAGGAAGGAAGGCATGGTAACGCACATAAAATGAGAGTCCCAAATAGTGTTATTGCGATAGCGCGTGCGTCGGGTGCGTCCCAAGTTATATAAAAACATTAGATATAATTTCATAATATAAACGTTCATGGGTATGTATTATATTACCGAAAAATCATAATACCTACAGTTGAAATGTCGACGCTTAACACATCAAAATTCAGAATACCGAAATTACAAAATACCGATAACCGATACACCGAAGCTCGAAATATCTATTTTCAAATGACCGAAAGTACAACATCCCGAAAAGGGGTACTGTATTATAATACCGAAAAATCATATTACCTAAGTACAGTTTAAATATCGACGCTTAACGCATCGAAATTCAGAATACCGAAAGTACAAAATGCCGAACTAAGAGGCATTCACAGTACCATAATAAACATTTTCTGTGCTGTTACAAAAAAAACGAACATCGAAGCTTCTGAACCTAAATTATCCGAGTTGCTTCTGCCATGAAACGTCTTGCTCGCTCGCTCGCTGTCAGCGAGGCACGAGCTGGAGTATACCAAAGGGGAGCCCCAGGATTTAAAATAAATGTCATCGCTGGGATGTCTTTATGACACCTAATTTGTAAAGCAAGCGAAGCCGCTGGCAGCGAGCGAGCGGAGCGAGCAGGTATTTTGATCTTCGGATTGTAGTCTTCGGGTTTTAGGATTCCGGCCAAATGTATTTTCGGGATTTCGAACTTTCGGCTATATATCCATTCGACGTTTTAATATTCGGCCTTCCGTCCATAGGTCTTGTGAAATTCGGTCTTTCGTTTTTCGGTATTATAGTACATACCCAACGTTCATAATGTATAATTACATTATGTATAACATGAAACACTATAATTTCATAAAGTATAACAGATGGCCGTTGGATAGACTATCCATTGCCACGAGCTAATTCGCAAAGGTGCTATTTAAATAACTAAAAACCTCCAACAGCCGTTATTTTATGTCCAGTTTATTGCATAATTAAGAGAAGTGTCTTCGTTCCATTCTCCATACAAAGGTAGTCCCGGTCTCATTTGAAAACTAGGCAATAGAAATAGATGAAATTTTGTAAGTATGGACTAGACGTAATTATCTAGGCTATGCTTGTGGTTTATCATATTTTCATATAAATGTGTAATATTAGAATTACAGGAGCTCAAAAGTCTATAAAAAACTCTCGTTAAATTTGGGGTATCATAGATATTTAGTTTCTGCGATCCTTTTTTACGTGTTCCGATTGGTTTTTCAATGATAAATTTAAACCCGTTTCACAGCTTCAGGGGTGTTGCTTGAGCAACGATAATGACATGCAAAAAAAGACATATGAAAAAAAGTATAAAATTCATAAGGAGGTTGCAACAGTTACCATCGAGCTGATCTCATCCTAGGTCAAACAAAGATTGTTCAAACATACGGCTTCCATATTTTTTTTTATAATTAATAACGAACAACGTCACACATTGTGCCACTCAATAAATGAACAACTGGTCCAAGACAAATCGCAACCGCGCAGGTTCCGTACTTTAAATCCCAACATAAAATAACTTTTGTACTACTTTTGTAAACTTGTGAGCATTTGCTCGCACACACACATGTTTAGATATACATGTACACGTAGATGAACTGAGGCTTTTAATACTCATTTAGCTTTCAACAGTTTCAACAAACATCTTTGAAAGTCATTCTCAAAACACCCCTCTGAAACTCACGCCACATACTCTGACCACTGTCTTAACGTCGTGCAAAGCCCATTCCCCTTTTTTCAGTCGACACATGTAACACACTGCTACCCAAACTCAACCCTACTATGCCATAGATGAACACCATCAAGTCTCGGACAGGGCCTGCAGAGAGGCCAACCAACAAATCCCTCAGTGAGACGGCCCTTCAGAAGGCGACCTCAGAGGAGGAGGAGACTTCAGCAAGAACCCACAGCCAAACCTCTCACCCCGCCTCCCCGCAGGGTCCGGACGCCATCAAAAATTAAAACCAAAACGTTTATTCTGTAAGTAGGCCACGAAGGCCTGTTTTACATGTCACTTTTTATACTACCAGCGCTGTCGTAAAGACCATCATTGCCAAGAAAAGTCCGCCGCAAAAAACTTCAAAACAAAATACAGGAGTTAATTACAATTAGCTTAAATTAAAAATAAAAATTACATTTAAAAAATTACAGGGCTGTATGGGGTCCCTTAGTTAAAAATCTAAATCTAAACGTCCAAGTTCAGTGGAAGTGTATAATGCTTCCACAGTAAAAAAAAAATGTTATTGTCATTATAGATACGGAGAGAGTGAGAGACTGGCGTCTTTCGTCGGAGAACACGGCTGCTCTCCGCCGTCACAGTATAACAAGTTTCCGTACAGTAATCCGACGGAGACGTCTAGACAGAGCAATGATAGTGCGGGGCGTGAGGGGTGAGGCGGGGGTGGGAGGAGCCCCAGCTGCATACTTCGCCGTTCTTAGTAGCTTGGGACAAGTCTTCTAGGGCTATCGCGTTTTTTAACGTTTAAATTTATAATAAAATTATTTATTATGGTGCATACGACATGTACCTACCTACTGTGAGTGCGTGCAAATGTTCATCTCGCATAAATGAGGAACAATAAGATTTCATCTATTTATATAATTATATTTTTTTATTTGTTATATAATTAAATTCAATAACAGGAACTTTAAATCCGTGAAGTTGAGAAACCGAAAGTATTTGTTGGTTACTAATCTATGAAAGTATATTTTGTAGAAAAAAAAAATGTTTTATTTCAAAAATAGTATAATTTTAATAATTCTTACCCCTAGCAAATATGCCGCCCCTAATTCATTTTGTTTTATATAATTTCGCAATACCAATATGTACCGATTCGTAAAAGTCGAAATTTTAAATTTGTGACAATACTTGCGTAAATACCTATACAGGCTGCGGTATCGCTCAACTTCAAAGGTGTCGGCCTACTGTAGGGAAAACTTTATATACTGTGCCGCCGTGCCACTGCTGCTGCCGTGAGATAGATGACGGAGACATTTCCAACGTCTCCACACTCCCGAAAGCGTCTTTGTCAAGAGTTAGCTTATACATGGGCAGTGGAGTAGCTAGGCGTGGGCGGAGTGGGCCCTCGCCCACGGCCTTACACTTAAAGGCCTCTTTAAATGCGATGCGACCATAGAAAAGGGGCCTCGCTGATACGACTTCGCCCACGTCTACATTAGTCCACTCTACGCCACTGCTCATGGGGCTTCGAACTCAGCCAGCCCATCTTCTTAGAAACACAACCGTTTATGCTACCAAATGTTAGACCCTGGGCCCAATTTTTTATCACTTGCGCGGTGCTGTTAACCGCACCACAATGTACACGGTGTACCATGCTTTGGTGGACTCAGTTCTGTCATATGGGCTTAGTAGTTACGGACGCACATTTCGAACTTACCTAGATAAAATTAAAAAAAAATACAAATTAGATTCTTAAAATATCTTGTAAACAAAAGAACCAAAGAAAAATGTAACGAGGTGTATGATAGATTATTTCTACTTTGTAGGGTGCTACCAGTTCATGAAAAGTGTTCGCTTCTACTAGCATTGGAACAGTATAACTCGAGTCAATTTAAAGTACCTATCAATCATACATACCCAACTAGAAGTGTAAATAGAGAAATAAATAAACGAAAATTGCGTGTACCTAAGATCTGTAACTATTATGGGAAGCGCACAAGAAAATATATGATACCTAGAATACTTAATGAGATGGAAACTCTAATATATTGTGAAACTTCTAAAATTACATATAAAAATAAAATTAAAAATAGTTTGCTGAACAAAATTAGTAAGAATAACTTGTAATGTTAATGAGTAAAAATCTATTAAATTAATAATACCTATATATGTATATATCGTCGCTTCGGAGGTAAAGATACTAAAGCGACACTTTGGGCCAAAATGAGTTATATATACCACCGGAATCAGCGAATTTTTCTGCATCGATCTATCGGGGTTTCGGGACGATCAGAGGACTTTTTTGGCGCTTTAGTCCCTGAAAAATTGGTGAAATTTGGGACACTTCTTACTAATCCGACGCTTAAATTGAGTATTTTCTCTTTAGTGCTTTTACCTGTTTTAGATTCTACACGTTTATATTGTTAAGTCATTTGTAATTCTTCACCTTTAAATACATTTGGCGTTTTAGTACTCTGTGCATATCAAGAAATATGATTCTTCGTCGCTTTAGTAAATTGTTCCAGTCTATTCTGAAGTTATGGATGCGTTTAGTATTTTGGTTAAACTGATAAGAATATATTTAAGTCGTTTGAGTATTTAGTACAAAACAGTAAACAGAATCTGTGGTGTATTAGCGTCATTACAACATAGCAAAAGAAAGAAAATATTTAAATTACTAAAAAAACCACTGATGTATTAAACTGTAGATCCACAGTCGCGCGTCCGAATATGTCCGAGCCAAATGAGCGCCACTTTGGTAAATGTGGCCTTCTTTTTTCTCAGTACGTTGTTGTCAGTGCAAGCGTAACGATTCCCACGTGCGTCTTTAAAAAGTGCAAAAATCACTCGCGAAAACGGAACAAATCTGATGGAATATCATACTTTCAGCGAGTATTTGTTGTTTTTTCTATTAAATTCTAATAATCCGAGAGAAATATTGATTTAAATTAATTTTAAAGCCATTTCTAAATTGCTAATTAAAAGAGAAACGTTGCCAGAATTCCACAACATTGACAAATGCCTTGTCTTTGTCACACGCACAGGAAAGCATATCAGTAAAACGAAACAGATAAACAACAGAACATGGAACAAAAGTGTAGTGGAGTTGCCGTCACTCTATTTTATTTACCGAGTCGCCTAGCAACGGGTAGCTATGTCGTTTGAATATTTACCTTGAAGTTTGCGATTTTAATTATGTTTTATAAAAGCTTCGATAATATAATGTACTGACTGTCTGACTGTGTGGTTTATTCGTTTTTGTACAAAATTAATAAAGCAAACCTCAATGAAGCCAACTTTGATAAAGCGCTCGCCAAATCTACACCGTATTAATCACTATGTTTACCTATTGTTTTTTACACTAAAAAATCATAAGTATTTAACACTGTTTACAAGGTTTATAATACAGTTTACAATTTATTCACACTAGTCGAGCTTCTTATTATTTAATTACACAACATACGAAGTCCGAAGAATTTCCCGCGAATGAACTGTGCTGACAGACAGCCTGCAATTTTTTTTTGAGCTGCGCGCGTGCGCTGGCAATGGTTTTAGAAGCAAACAGCCAGAACCAAGGAGGATGAGAATTCAAATTGTTTTTTATTCGAAATACTTGCACAAGTGCTTACATTTCGGTGATATTTTTAGAAGCTTTTCTGTAGCTTGCCCTGTTTGCTTATTTATTTATTTATTGTTTGTTTGGGTCAAATCTTGGAAGCTAAATTTGACCCACTTCCAGTGGTCCGATCGACTTGAAATTTGGCATACTTATGTAAATTTGGTGACAATACAATAATCTGGTAGTGACAACTTGGTGGTTCTGTCAGAATCGTCTCTGCAGGAGGGAACTCCTCAATAGTTAATAGTACCGACTTGAAATTTAGTACAGATATGTAGTTTAGACGACAATTCAAGTACAGTCAACAAAAAGTACATTCGGCAAAAAAGCTTGTATTAAAAAATTTTTTTTTTAACAAAAACTTATTACAAGCATTATATTTATTTGCAGTGTTTGCTTGGGTGGAATCTTTCAACTCAAATTTGAAGTGGATATCTTCAACCGATTGAGCTGAAATTTTACACGCATGTATACTTAAATCCGATGACAATGCAATATTATTATAACATGGAGTTGATCTGATGATAAAGCTAGCGGGTGACCATAGAAACTCTGTGATAAACGACACGACCACATCGAGTTTGGACTCGTTTGTCGTCTTGACGAGTACTTCGGTAACCAGGGGTATAAAGTAGGTCTCTACGTGCAGCGTTTTGGGCTGTGCGTTGATATATCAACAGTCAGTTAGTCAGTTTATTATTTTAATTATATATATATATAGACAGTGCCGGATTAGCCCATAAGCAAATTAAGCGATTGCTTAGGGCATCACGTCTTGGGGCACCATAAACAGCACCAAAAATTTCTCGCTCGTGCCTCCCCATAATCTCTATCGTATTTCATAATATAATATTTCGTCGTAATAAATACTTATTTAAATATCGATAAGGGGGGGGGGGGCATAGGCGTGCATTGCTTAAGGCATCAAATAGTCTTAATCCGGCTGTATATAGATTATCTCAAAAACGGTAAACATTTGGACTAAAGAAAATTAGCTTAAAAGTTACCTTTCAAATTTTTTAAATTTAATTGACAAAAACTTTTTATTACGAAAGTCCTCTCCGAAAGCCCGAATGCATTCTTTGTTCTACAACCTAAATTCGTCCGTCTTAAGAAACGTCAAACTCATCCAAGCAATCTTGCAACGTCGCCTTCAATGTAGCAAGTGAA
The DNA here is from genome assembly GCF_025370935.1 of Choristoneura fumiferana. Taxonomy (NCBI): domain Eukaryota; kingdom Metazoa; phylum Arthropoda; class Insecta; order Lepidoptera; family Tortricidae; genus Choristoneura; species Choristoneura fumiferana. Next base: position 3,524,211 of record NC_133501.1, on the reverse strand, counting down.
ATTAATCCCTCTGCCTTTTCTGATAAGGCTTACATTCATATTCGAGCATGCGTATGTGAAATTGTGGAGTTAGCTGTCAAGTGTCAAGCGTTGTGGAGTTTTGCCGCTAGCGAAATTCAACTGTAATAGAGTAAAGACTAGGTTCAAATTTTGTCACGTATTCTTTCTATTTGTTTGTGTGGTGGGATCAGTGTTTCTACGCACACGTAAATATTTTTATTAATTGTGGAACATGGCCGCTAGCGAAATTCAACTGTAACTTAATAAAGACTAGGTTCAAATTTCGTCACGTATTCTTTTAATTAATTTGTGTGGGTGATGATTTTATTTGTTACACAAACAAATAAATAGTTCGGACATTCTTTGAAGGGGATTTTGTTTGGCAATGTGTATCTACAGTTTTATACATCAGTGAAAAAACATAATATTAAAGGATTATGTTTGGTGCAGTAAGTCAATAATCTGTCATTTTATTGTCAAAAAAGAAGTGTTTAGGTATTTTTCTTTTACGAAAAATCAATTATATTGGCCAGTTAGTAAAAGTAGCCACGATATTTTCATACGAATTGTAGATATCATGCCAAAGTAATCTGGACTTTAATCTTAGGAATTTAAGTTACAATCACTTTACCAAGGATAGGTAAGGTACTATGCGCGTCTTTTATATCAACGCAATAATAGAGCGTGTTGGCAACAAAACCTGTAATAATTGATTGTGATTACGAAAGGTATGTTTGTAAATGAATAATTATTATGATTATGTCCACTAACTCTATTGACTGTTATTAGAGTTAGGTACGAAGGAACATGATAAAAAGGTAACCTTATTGTGAGACTTCTATGTATCGAAAATAGGGTATGATAGAGAAATATGATGAATTGACATCTAGCTATTTAAACGTCCAGGCTTTACTATATAAAAACAAATCTGCTGTGATCTCATTTGAAATAAAGCATGAGATAACATGCAACTTAAGTACTATATTAAAAAAAAAAAACAGACAGACAAGCAACTGTACGATGGTTCTTGAGGCTACGTAGCCTGTTCCTGATCAGCGGACTGTCACCGAAGAGTCTTCGGGCCCGGCGCTCCACCGAATCCAATGAGGCTAACTGATACTTGGCGGAACCGTCCCAAAGGCGACAGAAGTATTTCATACAGGACCTTACCTGCGTTTTGTAAAGAGTAAAAAGCTGCTCAGGTGTGAAATACCGTTTCACCTTATATCGGACACTAAGTTTTTTAGCAGCCGTTTTCGCTCTGGACTCAATAGCCGCACCGAAGTTGAGACTAGATTGAAGGTCTAACCCAAGAACCTCAAGGTGGTCTTTAGTTGGTAAGGATACCCTCCTATGGACTGTAGGAGCCAAAGTGAACGGTCTCCGCTTAGCGGTAAACAGACACGCCAGTGTCTTGGCAGCACTGAACTGGACCGAGTTGGCCGAGCCCCAATCGGACATGGGCTCCGAGGTCGAATTCGTCCGCTGTACCATAACCTCCCTGAGTGCCCGATCTTATCATCGCTGGCCTGGGCCGTTAGAAAGGTACCTACCTCTCTGCAATTGTGCGTCATCTACGTACCCAAAGACATCGGGTATGAGCAAATCGTGAATGTGCAGCAATGATAGAGTTGCAGATAGGACCGATCCCTGAGGCACCCCGGCATTGATTGCCATGAGATCAGATGAGCATCCGTCAATAACGACTCCAATAGATCGGTTCCGCAGGAAATCAGAGATCCATGAGCATAGGACAGGAGGAATCCTGCTAAGAAGGCCTCTGTGCCAGACACTATCGGATGCCTTGGATGAGAGGCACAGCAAGAGCTTCGCCATGCTTCTCAACAGGTTCACCCCAAATGTGAGTAGCATATACCAGAAGGTCCCCAGTGGACCGATTTCGGCGGAACCCGTATTGGCGGTCATTGAGGAGATCTTACCTTCTAGATATACAACCAGGAACTTAGCATTCAATACACGCTCCATTACCTTACATAGTATGGAGGTGATTGAGATAGGCCAATACTGGCTGCACATTAGCAATCTTCCACGATACCGGGACCTACCTCATCTTGAGGGAGAGTCTGAACAGACGTGCCAAAACCGGAGACAGTTCCGGAGCACAGGTCTTTAAAACAATTCCAGGTATAGTTTATTACTAGTTTTATTCACGTCCAGAGACCGCAGCGTTCTTAAACCTCTATTTGGTGTATTTCGACCTCCTGCTTAAACGTATCACAGTGAGGAATGGAGGGAGGCGCTGCACTACCATCATCAAGACGCGAATTTTCCGCAAACAGAGAGACAAACAGTTTTGCCCTTTCCGCTGCAGTGTGAGCTAGCAACTTATCCGACTTCAGCAGTGGTGGCAGTCACGGACGACAGAAATTGGACTCCACCGATTTGGCTAAGGACGAAAACGCTTATGGAATGTATTTTCTTTATTTCTTTTCTTTTCTTTACTCTCAGAGGGGTAGAAAGCAAATTTGGCACCGATACAACCAACATGGAGGAATCGCGCTTTCCGTGTGACCTTTTTGCAGGACATGGCAGCTTTGTTGAAGAGCTGTTTCTTAACGTGTACGTCCTGTCCGGAGCTTTGCGACATCGAGCATCAGCCCATAGTAAGTAAGCAAGTAGAGTGCTTAATTACTTCAGTTTGAGCGCACTCAGCGTTAAACCATGGGCGAGATTTGCCACCAGTGGATACGTCAGAGAAAGGAATGAAATATTCCATACTCTGATGCAACACATCGGTAACAGCTTCTGCGCAGCACGACGAATCGTCACTGGGAAAGCAAGTTTTCTGCCATGGATAGGAAGCAAAGAAATGACGCATCTCATCCCAATCTGCTTACTTGTATCGCCATACTTGCAGAGTACCGATTGAGCAATCGGAAGAGAGTACTGCGACACAAATTTCACCAGACAATGGTCAGAAGTACCCAGAGGGGAAGACACCGACACATTGTACCTGTCTGGATCAGTCGTCAGCAGAAGGTCCAAGCAATTAGGCGTGTGCAAGGCAACATCCGGTATGAGAGTCGGCTGCTTAACCAGCTGGGTGAGATCTAGCGAAAGCGCAAACTTGCGCGCTTCTCTTCCTGCATGGTCCGTGACTCTGAATTGATACGGGAACAACCAGTCCTCGCGGTGAGCATTAAAGTCCCCCAAGGAAACCAACTACGCACGCGGATACCGTTGTTGAACCACACGCCGAGCTGTAACACTGAGGTGATCAAAGACCCTGGTCGTTTTCAAGTCACCGCTGTGCGACCGATATATAGATTAGAGCGTAAACCGTTTGTTCAACACCAGTGTCCATCAGTAGCCAAAGAATGGAAAAGCTAGGATCCTCAAGGTTGTGGAGACGCTGAGTACAGATGTCATCACGAACGTACAAGCAGACCCCAGCACGTGGCTTAAAAGTATGCTCCAGGCTGTACCCTGGGTAGTGTGGGTAGTGCGAGTACGCCGTGTCTAAGGGACATTTTATCTGCGTCTGGGTATCCTGGTCTCCTGATGGCAAGAGATCACTACCGCCCATAAACATCTGCAAACCAGGGGTATTGCAGACGCGTTGCCAACCTAGAGGCCTAAGATGGGATACCTCACGTGCCATTGCAGTAATTTCACCGGAAGAAAAGAAGAAGGAGATGAGAAAGACAAAAGTGAATAGGTTAGAAAAGACGGTAGGTAGTTGAACAGACACAGTGCTGCTAACCCAGCAGCACACGAAAGTGATCCACAACACAAGGAGCCCGGTCTGGTGACTGCGGGGATGCCCAAACCCCCCCAAAGACGGCTTTCGGGTCCTCACTCCGGTCGCCAACCGGCACTACAGCACATCTTCGGGATTTTTCGCAAGTTAGCGGGGCAGCCTTTCAAAGTTGGCGAAACCTCTACTTGGGCCCCCTACTAACTGCGGTCGGCCAGCGGAGCACCGCGCTTCGGATTCCGCTACCCTCCACGAACAGGCACCCGGTGCAGCAAACTGACGGTACCGAAACTGGTTTGCACGCAAGTCCCTGCCCAGACCCGTCCCTCCACATGGCTACTCCTAACTTTAATATGCTGGAACACGGCCAAGACCGTTTTGCAGCATAACTTAGTTAGGTGGGTGGTGACAAACCGCTGCCGAAGCCTACCACCAGGAATGAGGTTGTTCATTTGGCGCTACCTAGGGGACACGTGTGGGCAACTAGAGCTAAAGCCCACGGACGCGAACAACTCTATCCCCCAATAGTTGACGATAGGCAGATAACACGCTAACAAGAACCAATGTCAAATAAAACTTAAAAGTTTCTACGATTTCCTGTGTTTCCTTTGAATTTAGTAATATTGATTAAAGTCGAAGTTCGTGTCGTGCGGTCCCTCTGACAATTATACTATTTAATACGAGAGCGACAGGGACGGTACGATACGAACTTCGAGTTTCGAGTTTCGTATTATCCCTGCAGACGGTCCTTTAGTGATCATTCGTTAAAGCAATCTGAAAATAAGTATTTTGTATTTCAAATCATTTAACTTGCAAGTCTATTAAGTATTTGTATTGTTTTATGATTATCATTTAAGGGTGCTTAAGCATTATGCAGTTGTAAAATAGCTTGATTATTGGTGAATAAGCATTAAACACAGTTTGATAAGAAATTGATCAACGCCATTAAGTAAATTGAAGATAAAAAAACTAGAATAAATATCCCGTTAGTCATCTGAAATTATGATATATTAAACCAATTCTTACGTTTAGTCCTTTTACCTTATTGCGTTGTCTCAAAAAGTTGAAGACGAATGACTAAAGCGCCACCTATCTCCTGAACTATTGTACTTAGGTCAAAATTATACATTTCAGATCATAGTATGCTGAATTGACTTTCATACAGTCTTAGAATTCTAGAATGTGTTCACAAAGAAACGAGTTATGAATTTTTTCGTCAAAAAAAAACTTTAAATCGCTCTCCTGTAAAGTTGGCCAAATGTCGCTTTAGTATCTTTACCTCCGAAGCGACGATATATATAATTATATATATATATATATGTTATTTATAGGTATATCTTTATACATATATGTGTGATAAAGTACATGACCTGGCGGATGTGGAGAGCTAATTTTTTTTTCTGCCAACAAACTGTCATGCAGTTAGGCAGATATTTTTTTTCTTTAAACAATGTTATGTTATTTGAGAAAATAATAAAAAAAAATGCATTACAAGCAAATAGTATTAGTGAAATTCAATACAAAATCGCTAATACTATTAGCTTGTAATTTATTATGCAATTGGGCCCTGGTCTTACAAACTGGTCCTGGTCTCTGGTTGAGTTCGAAACGCGAATGTAGTGTGGTGGTGGTGATAATTGGGTTTGTGTGATTGTGTGTTCTTACAGTGTGGAGGCGGAAGAACTGCATGATCACACATTTTTTGCATGCGTAGACGTAGCTATCATAAGGTCGTGGGTGAGAAAAGTTATGGTTTTAGTTCATTGACATGGACATGAAGTGAAGAAAGTTGCCTGATTAAATAAAATATGGGTAGCTATCATTATATCGAAATTTGTTACGTCGATTTTCATTTAATCGAAAACTATTCCATGAATTTCATTAGGTACCATCAGCCAAATAAGTGGTCTACCAATTTTTGAACAAGTTCCTATCAAATGAATATGTCGCTAAAGTCGAACTTTCAAGTTGACAGACGCGTCTATTGGCATTATTGTTTTGTGACATGCAAACGATTATCAACTTTAGGGTGGTAGACCACATATTTGGCTGATGGTACTGTTTTTTTTTCTAATCACATAATTTTAAATTTAATTCATTACTTTTTATATAATCGAACAACTTTGAAAGTAAAAGCTATCCACAAAAATTTAATTGAGTATTGCAGTAACCACTTCGAGCGGGCCCGATTATTGGCAGTTTCGGAAGCTGAGTCGGGACACTGGCTTCACGCTCTCCCTTCTCGGAACATAGGATCGCTGCTAGACCCGGGATTGTTGCGAGTCGCGGTGTGCCTTCGCCTGGGCCTCAGGACCTGCGAACCTCGTCTTTGCTGTCGCTGCAATGGCTCGGCTGACGCTCTCGGCCGCCACGGCCTGCATTGCCAACTTAGTGCCGGCCGTTCCTACAGACACGCGAAACTCAACGATCTCGTCCGTCGAGCTCTCGGCTCCGCGTCCATCCCCGCGACCCTAGAGCCTACATGTAGGTCTTTCTGCTGCGGACGGGAAGAGGCCCGACGGTTCTACGTTGGTGCCGTGGCGTCTGGGGCTACCGTTGGCGTGGGATGTTACATGCGTGAATACGTTAGCCCCGTCCCACGATCAACGATCTGCGCGGAAGCCAGGTACAGCTGCAGACGATGCCCAAACCGTCAAGTGCCGCAAATATGCCTTTCTTAAGGACAACTACTTTTTTGCGGCACTTGCGGTCGAAACCATTGGGCCTTGGTCGTCCGACACAAAAAAAATTATGAAAGAAGTGTCGGTTTATGCGTTTTTTATTTTTATTTTCATGTAAAAATTCGTTGTTTAAATAAATAACAGTTCAAACCTAAAAAACAACTTTTCATCGCAAATCGTTTCGAATCTGTCTCAAATCATAGCGTAACGATTCATTGAACTTACCTTCTTATCATAGAATTGGGCATTTCTATCTACCGTTGTACCCTGAGTTTATCTCTCCGATTTCAAAAAAATTTGGAAGTTAGACTCAGTCCATAATTCCGAGCTGGAATAACAGCGTCTCCAAATGTGTCCCCAAAATATTGTATGGATGTGTCCGTTTTGTTACACATTTTTCTTAATAATTTTCGTTTGTGAGCGTTGGATCTTTTAAATAATTTATTGAATCAGGCGTTACTTTGCGGAGGTCCATATCAATGAACTAAAATAATTTCCTTGCTCACCCGCGACCTTACGATAGCTAAGCCTATGCAAAATATGCGTGTTCATGCATTTCCTCCACCTCCACCCTGTAAGAACACACACAAATCACACAAACCCATCTATCACCACCACCACACTACACTGACGCGTTTCGAACTCAACCAGAGCCCATCTTCAGAGTGACACAACCGTACACCATGCTACCAGTTGTTAGACTACCGAACCACAACCACCGTTTTAACTTGTCACTCTAACTCCCCAAGTACCCACATACGTTTTATGAAACAAAACAAAACTACCTTTCGTAAGGTTGAAAAATGATAATTCCGATTCTTTTATCTTCTTTTTATTTATACAGCCGTAAACAATTTCGAAGTCATAGTTTGCAAAAATAATAAGTTGGTTTGGTAGGTACCTAGAAAAATCACGCGCGACGCGTCCAGCATGCGAGCTAAGCGGCAACCCACTGCCGTGCACCCAATGGTTGGGTGCGCCCGCGCCGGCCGAACGGACCTAAACTGCGGAGTGTCCAACCCCTGCCAGAAGGCCAGTCGAGAAGCGGAGCGACATTCCTTCCGGCGACGCGGTCCTGAACAGGTCTATCCATTACGCGAAACTCATAACCTTTCATTTTCCTAGTTTAATATTCCATTGTAAATACTTTCCCTTTTGATATTATTTTATTATACGTTCGTGTGCCTCTAAATTCTTTTTCATTTAATCATCGAAGCCTCAGGAGGCGCACCTACACCTTTAAAAACCTTTTTCATTTGTTGCAAATAAAATATTGTCATTCTTTCGTTTTTGTGCTTTCATATTAAGTTTCTGTTTTAATGTGTTTAAGTATTCTTCTGGTTTTCTGTTGTCTGCTTCGTGTTTAGTGTGTGTCATCCTGCTCGTAAATATCTCTTCTACTCTTTTCACTACTTTACGAGACCTATTATTATTTATATATTGGGTGAGTCTACCACAATCTGCCCTGAGTTGTTCAATATCTCTTTCTAGTTTAGCTTGCCATGGAGGTTTGTTTATGTTGTTTTTCTTACTGTGTTGTGTGTGTTCTGTTATCTTGTAATTTAGGTCTTCGAAGATGACTACAGCGGTGCAGTAAATAAGGGTATGAATGTTAGCCATTGGTAAGTTATAGCTAAATAGCTGCCAATGTCCGCCCCTCAAGTGATCACAGATGTACGGATCGATTCGATTTGTAGCATTCGAACATGGCGGATGTAGACGATATCTAATTTTGGTATTTCTGCTTCTTTGGCTAGTTGAAGTATAATTTTGATAGTGTTTTATGCGACGATTAACCTTAACAGTGAACAGTGATCACAAAATTCTATATTGCTCTCGTGTCTGACATTTTTTAATGCGCAAGTGGTCTCGGCGTGGTTTCTGGAATTTTGCTATTAGTTGCAAAAACTACAGTCAGTACAACATGCATATGAAGAATGTTATTTATCTTTAATTTAACTGACATGGTAAGCCTAATGGCCGCCAGATGTACGGATCGGACGTGGAGTTAGGTTTGTGAGGGGCTTATTATTATTGTTACCTTATTCTAGCAGAATTTACTTTGACATACATACTGACTGAGTTTGAATTCCGTAAAACATGTCACCGTCACCGCTAGAAAGTATGTCACTATTGAAAACCACTCTTTATTGTTCTTACGGAACCATAACATGAAACATGTTGGATTTACACAGTTGCAGCGCGACATAATATCGTCAAATACACAATTCAATTTTAAGTAAACATATAACTGCAAACAAATCGTGGTATATAAGAACCTTCATCGTTGCTCTTTACGTAACTTTTGAAACTTGACAATCCAAGATGGCCGTTTTGAAGACGATGGTGGTACTGATGTTGGTGATGCTGGCAGTAGCAGTGTGCGAAGAGGCGATTCCCATTATCGTCCGTGTGCCAGAATGCAATTACCTTTGTGAACGTGTTAGTACAGAAGCCGAATTAGACGACTGCTGCAAACGCAACGGCTTCCCAGATCCATTAATAAACTATGACTGTTATGAGGGCAAGTTCATCTGCGTGGCATAGGAACTCCTCAACACCAAACCAGGCAAAGTTTTAGATAATAAGTAAAATTGTAACATCATGATATCAAAATAATCCTCCAAGTGCCATCTTGTCATACGAGGAAGATGTGCCTATGGTTTATAACCAGTTGTGTTTATAACACTATTCTGTTATCTGTAGAATAAACAGTTATTCGATCAACAGCTTTACTGAGTTTTTATTATTTATAATTCATTTATTTGAAATATTGTTGGTTCATCATCCCAGCCTATACACGTCCCACTGCTGGGCACAGGCCTCCTCTCAGAACAAGAGGGCTTGGGCTATAGTTCCCACGCGGGCCCAGTGCGGATTGGGAACTTCACACGCACCATTGAATTGCTTCGCAGGTTTGTGCAGGTTTCCTCACGATGTTTTCCTTCACCGCGAAGCTCGTGGTAGATTTCAAATGTAATTCCGCACATGAATTTGGAAAAACTCAGAGGTGCGAGCCGGGGTTTGAACCCACGACCCTCTGTTTGAGAGGCGATAGGTCAAACCACTAGGCCACCACGGCTTTTTTTGATTGTTGGTTATAATGGTCTTAAATCTAAAGCAAAAATGCTCACACACTTAGCTAACTATAATAACATGCTAAATATAATGTTTTATAATCTAAAAATAAAATTAAAATAGTAGTCAATATTATGAATGGGTACCTATTCTGTTATGTCTAAAGAGGATAATTATGATAAAAATGTCAACTGATCAGAATATTTTAATGAGAATAATAATAATTAAATAATTGTATCACAGTTAAAATAATCTGTTACAGAATAAAAACACATTTCTGTCAACCACTGTTTCAATTCTTGTCTAAATTTGAAAATCGGGATAATGGTTTGTCTCCAACGTTGCTGTAAATGATTAAATATTTTTTCTTCCGGCTATGCTTTAATTTCATCATAACCGCACTAAATAAATACCCAGCACAAAGCGGGACTTTTCTGCTCTAGAGCAGAAAAAATGTATGAAAAATGCATTGTTTTAGATTTTTTTTAATTGCACTACGAAAGAGATAACACAAAGAGGTACTGCATAGTATAAAAAAATCTAGTGTTAGGTTGGTCAACCTGACGGTCTTATGAAATATGGCAGATTGCGTACAAAAAATTGTTGCTACCAATCCTATCAAAAATAGTAAGCAGCCGTACCTATTAAAAAAAAAACTGTGTGTTTGGTTGGCCAACCTGGCGCCCATCCGAAATGTGACAGATCGCGGGTAAAAATATCTGCTACTAACTGTGCCAAAAAAGTAAGAATTTAAAAAAAAAAAAACAAATTGGCGGGAACCTTGCGAATTTTCCGTGGATAATTTTTGAGGGTGCGAAAGAAAACTTACAAAAATGGAAACATCGAGTGCACTCCAATTAATGTTTGAATTAACGGTCAAATTTATTAGCGGTATTTATTATGTTTTTACTATAGAAGTTAACACAATTTTAAACTCTTTTTATTTATAAGTATAATTTTAAATAAAAAATCGGTCAAGTGCGAGTGCGAGTGACTTGCGCATGAAAGGTTCCGCACCTCCGTACATGTTTTAAAAACAAGTAGTTCAGTAATATTTTTTTGTAAAAAAATCTCATACAAGCCTTTTGTTAGCGGTACTTTTTGCCCCTGGTTTCCTAGTTACCAAAGCAGGTAGTCGTCAAGACGAATCAAATGAGACCAAAATCGATGCGGTCGTGTCGTTTTATTACAGAGTACTATGGCCAACATCTAACTTCATCATCAGATCAGCTCTACGTCATAATAATATTACATTGTCATCGGATTTATACATGCATTCAAAATTTCAGCTCAATCGGTTGAATATATCCACTTCAAATTTAAGTTGAAATATTAATTCCACCCGATCAAACATAACTAGGTACATTACATTACAAGTTAATAAAAACATATCACCAAAATGTAAGCACTAGGTGCAAGTATTTTGAATAAAGAACAATTTTAAATTTTCATCCTATTTGGCTGTCAACCTGTCGGAGGCTGAATAGCGCTTTAGACTCTTGCCATACCATATATACAGTTCCCCCAAGTCTTGTCCCTGAGGAGGAGTGCCCATAAGGCTGGCTGCATTTCCTCGCTGGATCGCGATTCCAATACGTTGGGCGAGAAATGCACCAGCCCTATGGTTTTTTTATTTGTCCAAAAAGTTTGTGAGCAGCCGAACTCCATGGACCCAAAGTTTCTACAGCAAAAGCCGCAAATATGTAGTCTTTAGAGAGACCTGTATATTTGCGGCATTTTGCTGTCTCAGCCTGCGCTGCTGCTCCGCCCGCCTTCGTAGATGAACAGGCTAAATGGGACGGCGCGAGGGTATCCACACAAGTGGCATCCCAAATAAGTGGCCGACCCATTTGCAAGGGAATAAGGGTTAATACCTGCAAGCCTCATTTTAAAGAACTGAAGATATTGACTTTAGCCAGCCTATACATTTACGAAGTTGCAGTCTTTGTCAAGTCAAATCCTACGTTGTTTCCATTGCAATGTAACAACGGCTCCAGAAGTGTTCGCCATAAACATAAAATACAAATTATGAAAGGCAGAACAGCCTTGTTAAGGAAAAGTGTCCTAGGCATGGCAACAAAAATTTATAATTCGTTGTCCGAAGGCCTTAAAGAGCTAGATATTAATGATTTTAAAAAACATTTGAAGGCAAGGCTAATAACTGAAGCATATTATACTATTGATGAATTTCTAATTAATAAAACCTGACATTTCAATCAATTACCTATTTGTTTTATCGTGACTCTGTTATAAAATATAATCATTGCTGCTGTATAGATATGATTAATTAATAATAATACTGTAATAATATATAATAATAATAATAGCACCTTGTATAATAATAATATTAGTACTGTGATATTTAGTGGTTTTTTTAAATTGTTTTGTATTAGATATTGTTTTAGATTTAAGTTGTAAATTTGTACGCCTTTTAGGTAGATCGCAGATAACTTTTTCTCATTATAGTGTACGACTCAATGTATTTTACCTGTGTATCACAAATAAACAAATAAATAATCCGTCGGGTCTCTTTCTCTCTTTTAAATAGTTTCGTTGTTTCATTTAAATACTAAAATCAATCTACTCGTGACCACGGCCACTGTAATGTTGCCGAAACGTCGAGGTAAACATTACTCGTGTGTGTTAGCGTGATAAGTCCTGTGCGTGGTATTCTTTCCTATTAATTGTTTAGCATGAGTTTTTTTTACGTCTACTATTCCTGTAATAGTTGAAAGAAAAGCAGATTATGCACCTCGCAATAAGTAATTTATATTGCCCTCGTGCTTTTTAAAATTGCTCGCTGACGCTCGGGCTCCAAATCGGCACTCGGTAGGTACAATAATAAATAACTTTCTGCTTGGTGCAACAATCTACTATTATGGACATTATATGAAAGTTCTTGGAATATAACGCACTTTTACATGTCGGTAATAGAATCTTCATATTAGGATCTCTCGGTCTCAGTTTAGGGTTTGACTCTGGTTTTCTGAACCATTTAGGACAGGTAGCGACAAAAACACATGTCTCCAGGATGTATATGCTGGGCAAAGTTAACAAATGCAGCCTCCTGAAGAGAGGCCGACATGGTCCCAGAGGAGCAACGTCACAAAGAGCTCTAATACTCTTCTTTTGACTGATAAAAGCTTGCTTTATATCACTGCAGTTTCCCCATATAATTATGCCATATCCAATCCATCCAATGGTGTATCCATGGTAAGCTGCAAGTGCAGCTTCACCAGCTATACGTCTCAATCGCCTTAGCGCGTACGTGTACTTTTCTACTTTGGTACATAAACTTTTAATGTGGGGTTTCCAATTGCAGAAGTGATCAACGACAAAGCCTAAAAACTTAATTTCATCTGCTTCTTCAATTGTTTGCTCTTTATAATTGTTCAGAAAGCTTATATCATATGAAAAGACCAAGTACGCTACGTTCTTTTTAAAGTACTCACCTTCGTGACCATTATTAAGTCCTTAAAAGAGGCAATACGTATGAATGTGGATGCGATGTAATTCGTCACCATCAGCCGGATGAGTTCCACTGCTTGACAAAGGCCCCCTTTTAGTACAGTACCTACCCCGCGCGCCCAGGATAATTTTCTGAACGCAGAAGGCGGAGGAAAATTCCGTGCAAATAAAAAAAACAACCAATTTACAATATTTACAAGATAACAGGTCTACCTAAGATAAGTCTTCTTCTTCTTCTCTTTTAAAATATGGCTTTTCTGTCCTAATTAATAGCCAGTGCCAAAGTACTCTCTTTAAGAGGGACGTTGTACGGTGATTGTACTTATAGTTTTTGCAACTTGATAGTAAAATTCCAGAAACCAGTGGAGACAACTTGCCCATTAAAATAATGTCAGACACGAGAGCAATACAGAACTTTGTGATCGCTGTTCACTATTAAGGTTAATCGCCGCATAAAACACTACCAAAATAATACTTCAACTAGCCAAAGAAACAGAAATAGCAAAATTAGAATAAATAAAATCCAATTATTGAGAAACAAATAAAATAATCACATTTAAAACCTTTACTCAAAAATTATATTAACAGTCGCGATAACATCTTTGAAAAGTCACCAGAAAGTTAAGAAATAAAAAAAAACCGCGGCTTCCGTGCAACGAGGTTGCATACTTTATTAAAAGAGCGGGAAAATTTACATTTAGGTAGGAAATATTTCGTTATGTTGGTAATGTATTAGGTATCGATATATTTTTAATACCATAAATTTAATTTAAGATTGTAATCAACACATTTTTTGATCCTATCTCCCGCTTTTATCGTGTTGAAATGAAAGTGACAGATCAAAGTGAAGGTCAAATATTTGGAATTCAGTGAGTAGACCCAACACTGTCCTCAAAAGTCAGTGAGCAAAATGAGCAAAATCGCATTTAGCTCATTTTGCTCACTGACTTTTCCTACCGATAAAAAAAATTCAGCCACTTTTAAAAATTACATCCATCGCCCATTGCCGTTGTGTTGTTGGTGTTCTTTGATGTTGTTATGTTACGCTTGTCCTGTCTTCTGTCTGTAGCTTCTACCGGTAACACTCCATTTTTCCACCATAGCAGTTGTTCCACCCGTAGTTACCATGGGCTTTGCAGCAAGCATCCTTCTCGGGGTCGGTGCGGCCACAGACTTCGTCGCAAGCCGGTACTCTTACATGCCCGGGACCAATCACGCACACCACCACCACTGCCAGGATTACCAGCACCAGCATCGTCTTCAAAGCGCGAACGGCCATCTTGAATTTGAGAGAGAATGTGAGCGGTTCAATACTAATGTTGTTTTGTGAAGACGAGCACTACGGCGGAGTTATATACGAGTAGAAATGTGCTATCGTTAATGACTTGTTTACGGTTAGATTTTCCTGTTAGAAGGTAGGTATTCTAGTTACCATTAGAATTAAATGACTAACAATTAGAAAGAACCGGTTAAGTGTGAGTCAGACGTTTATCAAATCAACTGACTGGGTGTACCTACTCGTAAGTAAGTACCTGTTTATATAAGTTTTTTTTTCACAGACAAATTATAAAGTATTATTAATTTTCCAAAGGGAGCGTTCAAGAACCTATTACGTAACGCAATTTGGGTGGAGGGAGGGGTCTTGTAAAACGTTACGATGCGTTACAGGGGCGGGAGGGGGTTCAAACAACGTCACAGTTTTTTTTTCATAACAAGTAACATACTATAATGTCCTCACCTTATTAAAATGGGAAATTCGCATCATCAGTTGTTCTTGGCCTATAAATGCTCTCATGCTGAGTTGCCAGTGTACAACAGCTAAAGAGAAGCTGAAAAAATGAAATAGAAATGGTAATTTGGGTGTTACGTAACGTTTAGGAAAGGGGGAGGTTACAGAAAAATGTTACGGCGCGTTACATAAGGGGGAGGGGTTAAAAAATTTCCTAAATTGCGTCACGTATTACTTGAATGCCCCATAAAGACTGATTCACCCTTGCTTGTTGTATCTGTTTTGTTCTGTTGTTTTTTTACTAGGCCCTTACCCCCGGATTCGCGTAAAATAAATAAAAAGGTAGTAAAATAATAGATTTGGCAATTAAATGGAAATTACGGTATTTTACTAAATACTGATGCGAATTCCCAAAAGTTACATCTTGGATTTCATTAACGTTGATTTCACTAATGTACATCAGTGTTTTCAAAAGTCTCTTTATGAGGGTCGCGGCCCGCTTTTTCCTCGTGGTCAAACTGATTTGCCAAACTGTTTTGGCCACGAGGAAATGCGATTCTTTATTTAATTGTTGTGTAAATATTTTTCCAATTGTCTGAATAAATTTGAGACAATATATCGCACCTTTAAAATTAAACTGAAATAATTCGAAATAATCACATTTCCAAAATAAACTTTAAATAAGAAACAAAATGGTTGAATTTTAAAATGAGAAAATTCCGAATTCATCATCATCATCATCCCAGCCTATATACGTCCCACTGCTGGGCACAGGCCTCCTCTCAGAACAAGAGGGCTTGGGCCATAGTTCCCACGCGGGCCCAGTGCGGATTGGGAACTTCACACACACCATTGAATTGCTTCGCAGGTTTGTGCAGGTTTCCTCACGATGTTTTTTTTCACCGCAAAGCTCGTGGTAAATTCAAATGTAATTCCGCACATGAATTTCGAAAAACTCAGAGGTGCGAGCCGGGGTTTGAACCACACTCAGCTTGAGAGGCGATAGGTCAAACCACTATGCCACCACGGCTTCCAATTCCGAATTATTTCAGTTTAATTTTATTAAAGGTGCGTAATAGGTACTGCAGCATTACTTAAACGTCCAAGAGCTCATAAGGTGCTCGTGAACCTAAGCAAGCTGTCATAAATCAAAAACGTGGAATTTTGCAGTACTTAAAACATTTTTTATTTTAAAAATTTAACAGCCGCACTTTATATATAAAAGAAAAACACACAAATAACTATAAAAACACAAAAAATAGACAAATTTTGGAATCACACGTTGTTAGACAGAGCTGTTAGTGAATTAGGTACGTAAGAAAATTATAATTTGTACGGTTATGAAAAAAAGGTTAATCAGCCGCAAGCCAAATAAAACCCAATAACAATGTAGAAAGCGCTTTTGTAAAGGCCTTTTTTTAATTTTGAAAAGGAAATCATCCCCTAAAAACCTATACAAAAGACAATATTAAAAGCTAAGGTAATCCCTGATATGATGGACCTGATTAGTTGTAAGCTAGTACTAATGACTACATGCATGTATTCATCGGGTGACCAACCTAAAATCTATGAGAGCGAAAAAAAACTATAATAACGTTTGTCTTTCATATACGATATTAGCAAAACATTCTAAAGATAGGGATGATTAGGTTATTCAAACTCTTTTTAACCAATTTCACTACGAAACGGTATGCTCTTCTGAACCTCCACGCCAACGGATCCCACGGAGCAGTAGACGTCACACGCTCCAGTCTCCCGAGATTAAACGTGCGGATAATAACCACATGGCGACACCCATCACGAGTAGGTGGTAGATCAGGATGTGAGTAGGGGTATAGGTAGGACCGATGAAAATCGGCAGTATCGGAGAAATCGTTAAAACGCCCCGTCACACGGGCGTGCAGCAGAAAAGCAGCGGGCAAACGCTTAACATCTTGCGGCACAAGCCGGCCACACACAATTGGTAAAATCACTTGTACTGACACTGGTATCAATCACTACACCAAAGGAAAAACTGGTTGCAGAATATTTTTTAAATCAAAATTCCAACTCAGACGAGAGCTCTGCGCTATCCAACATGTGATCTAAGAATCGAGGCCAAAAACAAAAACATCAGTCGAACCAACGAATCAGAGAATTTAATTTTCAAATTTCAAATCAGAAACCAAATGTGTACTTAATATAAAAGAGTTAACTGCCAGCACACAACCGGCCAGTAAAAATACTTGTAAAATGACCAAAAAGTATGCAACGAGCAACTCGCATGCAGCGTTGTAATGCTGCAGTACCTAATAACACGTACATATGCCTTTACATCCGGTTTTTGCGTAAGTCGTGCCATTATTATTATTATTTGTTCTTGGGTCTTGGGTGTTTATTATGTATTTAAGTATGTATCTAAGGTACAATTCAATAGAATCTGTCAATTTTCTACATATTTAAGACACCTATCGTGGGCACACTTGATTATATATGTCCCTGTTGTTGCAATATCATCTAAAAGGAATAAAAAAGAATAATAGTCACATCACAAAGCCTTAGGCAGCCCGTGTTATATTAGTAGGCTGGAAGTGTCTACAGGATTGTCAGATTCTATTGAATTGGAGTTTATCTATATAATTATATTTATCCGTTGCTTAGTACCCATACCACAAGCTTTGCTAAGCTTACTTTGGGACTAGGTCAATTGGTGTGAATTGTCCCGTGATATTTATTTATTTATTTTTTATTTTAACTAGCCGTTACCCGCGACTTCGTCCGCGTAGAATTCGATTAAGTATCCTTATCCCGCGGGTACTTTACAATTTTCCGGGATAAAAACTATTCTAAAGCGGTTCAATGTTTTAGATATGATGAAGTAACAAAGAAGAAAACAAACGAACAGTCTTACAAAGTTTCGTATTTATAATATTAGTGGGATCACACACACTTTGTTCTTTTTTTCCTAATTTTCTTTTTTGTTGGTTATAGACAAAAGGGTAAAGGAATGTAGCCTATGCCTACTTACATAAAGGTAACCTCATGTTTTTTTAATGTTTAGTGTATTTTTTTGTCTTTTGTTTTTTGAATCTGAATATTGTGTCGGTCTTTCACTTTGGTAAAGTTGTTTTATTTTTTTAATGTATGATAACCATGCAGATGGTCTCAAAGGCAGCGCCATTTGTAACACCGGCAATTTTTGCTGATTTGAGACCATTTCGTGATATGCACATACATATTTTTTTTTTAATGTCACGAATAAATGTTTTTCTTTCTTTCTTTTTTTTACACATTTTTGCGTCGGGTTAAAAAGAGTAGAATTATAAAGATAGTGTTTTTCGTTTTTTTTTATGATGATTCAATGCAAACAAACAAACAAGCAAATCTTTTATCTTTATAATGTGCATCCATGTCTCAGTTTGTATTGTCGATATGGTTTCACGGGATACCCGTAAAAGTAACAAATTTGGAGTTGAAATAAAAAGTACAAAAAGACTCCAAAAAAACCAATCATAATTTTGTTGTATGTACATAGAGGGATAAACGGTTTTTTTTAGTTTTATTATTCATTATTTAATTACACTAACTATCACTTTTATTAGTAGCTCTATCAAGAGATATTTATGACAACTGCCATTATGGTTTTAAATGTTTCGGAGTTATGATCGTAGTAATAGTGACTAAGTATAAATAGTGAGTATTATGACAGAAAATTGTATGACAAACATTTTCGGAGTTCCAATAATCGGGTTGAAAAATTATGCCAACTTTGGCGCACCCGTCCATGAAACATTGTCTAAAATGAATAAAATGCATTGTTTCACATACTTTAATTTATTTTAGTAGGTGTTCGAAGTGTCCACCGTTACAATATTCAACAAATTCTGGCATGTAAAATGTCTCTATGGTTGTTTGTACCTCTTTGCTGGTGTCAAACTTGTTACATACACCACTTTACCTATCATTAAACCTTTCCGGAAGTTTGTAAATTTGACGTCATTTTGCACGCGCACAGTGACAAACCGACTGGCGTAACGGGAGCGTAAGATCATGTAAGGTGAAGCTGTCAAGAGGTCACGCACACAAGCAAGAGGAAGTTGGGACGTTTTGAATTGCATTGCTTCCTACTGACACATCTAGTGTATAAATAATCAAAGGTTGCCGCTGTCTTGAGCTAAGGTTATGACAAAAAACACAAATAAAAGCAACTTAATTTATTAAACACAGCATGACAAATAAATATATATTAAAAATATGTCAATCGTATAGCCAATCGCAGACCATGGGGCCTACCATGATCTTTTCATAAACGATCCAAACGCAGAGCAGTTCAATTTAGGCACCTAAACTGAATCGTCGAAATTGGTACCACGACGTTTATTTCTCAGAATGGTTTACAAGTGAATGAAAGACTGATATTGTCTTTGGTCCGAAACTGAAACGCTAAGTCGCGAAACCAAATATTGTATATTAAAACCTCTTTATTTTGGAAAACCATAACTCTATGTCATTCCGTGTTCTTAGCAACCGTTGTGTTGATTACAAATAAAATGTTTACGCTGTCACTAATCCACGATTCTATTTTCTCACTGAAAAATTAGTTTTATCAATGAGGAGTTAAGAAGCACAATGTCCTATGAAAAGTTATAAAACTTGAATAAAAGTTTAAAAGTTCTTGAAATTTAAAAATATTCCAAGTAAAACACTTAAAATTCCAAAAGAATTGACAGAATGAGTAACTTATACACAATCGCTAAATTTGACACTAAAGCGATTCAATTCCTACTCAAGTTAAGCGTCATGGTACGAAAACCGCTTGAAGTGAGTGAATGAAAATGTCTATCGCTGTCGCTGAACCGTGCTTGAACTGAATCGCAAAAGTAACGTCGTGGTACGAAATAGCGATGCAGTTCAGTTTAGAGCCTAAATTGAATCATATTAAGAGAGCGTGGTAGGCCCCCAGGTTTGAGTTCGCCTAGGCATTCCAAAGGAGGGGTTGCCTAAGCTAGTAGCAGTCCATCCGTCCCCCATAACAGCTATAGTAGCCGGTGTAGCCATGGGCCCGGCAGCACTCATCCTTCTCAGGATCAATACGGGAGCAGACCTTGAAGCAGAAGGAACTTTGTCACACTGTCATTATCTCTAGTAGAGCATTTCCAGACAGGCCCTATACAACTCCCGCTGACGCTTAGGTATATTATTTAATACGAGAGTGAGAGGGACGGCACGATACGAACTTCGATTTTCAAATTTCGTAGTAGTCCCCCAGGGCCGTCTTAAACGCTGCGGGGGGCCTGGAGCACACAAAAACATGGGGTCCTTTTGGAAATTAAAGAAAAGAGTATTAATTTTTCCCCCTTTTGGACATCGGTCTTTTGGGGGGGCATGGGCTGAGGGGTCCTGGGCACGGGCCCCGTGTGCACTTACGATAAAGACGGTATTGTTTCCACCAGAGATGTGCGGGAATGCGTTACGTTACGAGGAAAGGGTTTGTCATGAACAAACAGAAACCCTTCATTTACCTATATGGGGATACGGACTACGCCGAGCTGGCTCTAAATTATACTACGAAGAGCAAAATGCGAACTATGTATATCTCGCCGTCCCGCTGTCGGCAATATTATTTAGGGGCTGTTTCACCATCCATTGATTAGTGTTAACTGACGGTTAAATGTGATGCCGTCTCCGTCTATTCCAACAAAACAAATAGAGACGGCATCACATTTAACCGTCAGTTAACACTAATCAATGGATGGTGAAACAGCCCCTTAATAAAGTGTTTTCCCGCGGCTTCGCACACGTAAGTCATTGGATCCAGCAGCTGAATTGAAATTAAAAACGAAATTGACATTTCAAAGTTCAGTATCTCAAAAGCGGTTCAACCGATTTAATGAAACATAGGTAAGAACTGTCGCGAAGGATCGCGAACCATAAATATTTTGTATATAGCAACATTATCCGAAGATTCAAATTGCCGCTATTTCTATAGTTGACTATGGTAAGCTGTCATTTGTTTTACATTCTTTGCATAGTTTACTTTCAAATGTTTCATACCAAATATAAAGTGCTAATAAGTTGTGATGTGATGTCCTGACTCCTGAGCTGATCTGAAAGCTAAGTCCTAAGTCCTAAGTTCTATGTTCGAAGTACTAAGTAGCTAAGTACCTTGGTGGCTGATTAGCCAAGTGATTTACTCTAATAACGCATTAGCAAATTCTCCTAATATATGATGAGGTACAACGATGTTAAAGCTAAGTTTTCCTATGTTCTTATGGTCTTACAAATCTGCTTGGGCTATGGCGGCCCAGAGGAGGAGACATGGTAATATGTCTTTCCTATCATCATTGTGATAAGGCATGGCAATATGTCTGGCTATTCATTCCTATGCAGGAGGCATGGCAATATGTCTTTCCTATCATCATTGCGAGAAGGCATGGCAATATGTCTGGTTATTCATCCCTATGGAGGAGGCATGGCAATATGTTTTCCTATCATCATTCCAATGGAAGAAGCATGGCAATATGTCTTCTTATCATCACCAGGAGACATGGCAATATGTCTTCCTATGTAAAGTCGGTATGGGTATATATATATATAACTGGTTGTTGGCTTATCCAACTTGGTTTGAAAGCTTAGCATTAACACTTCAATTATTATCAATGGTATGTGTATGTGGCTTCAACTGCGGTTGAAGTCATAGTGACTATTTTACTACAGGTGGTGGACATTTGGGGAATAAATATCATCTATATGAGCACCAGGTTATCGCCTGAGTGAATTGTACATAGCTGAAGAGTGCGGACATCACAGGAGATAGTTTAAGGTATGAGATCATGTTATTACTATTGCAATTTCCATCGATATTACTATTGATATTCAGATGAATTAGTTGTCATGCTCTTTATTGGGTTTTAACCTGAACTCTGGCAATTATCTTTATGTGGTGCGGTTAATAAGCGAAGCAGATATTGATTACAATAACCAACACAATGACACAAAGCGCCACATAAATTTGGTGGAAAAGAGAGCTGGGATATGATATAAATGGTAAAGATAGATAATGATGGAACTGACTAATGAGATTGAAGAATTATTGAACTGCTGGCTAGTATGGAAATTGGTGAAGCTGCTGCAAAGTTAGTACAGTTCTGCTGTGATAATTACAACTAAAAACTCAGTAAAGAGCATCTGAAATTGACTTTTACAAATGCAATATGTAATTTCGTGACTCATAACGACATCTATGATCAGCTGGTGGAACTAAAAGTTGCTATTTTTTATAATTCATTAGATTTGAAAAATAAGAGTGGAAATCTTGTGATTTGAAACATTTATGTTATATGTATAATGATATCAGGCATAGAAGGAACTGATTTAGTTATAAAATGCATAATTTTAGTTGAAGAAATTCATTACGAAACCGGATGTGCGGCGATCAACATCCGCCTAATTTTTAACAAGAAAATTTTATTTTTCGATCTAAACGAAACTAATAAGACCTTAAATTAGCTAATAAGTGAAATTATTATTTCATAAGAATTATTACGCTAGTTTTGAGAAACGGGAGGATTGTTTCACTAAATAAAATAATGTTGTTGACTCGTAGTTCAAAACAAGTGAGTGCGCGCGGGACGCTTCTAAATTCTAAGATGGCCGAAATTTTCTTCAAGTACTTAGTACGTATCGTGTATGAAAGTTTTGTTTTGGTGAAAATAAATTGTGTTGATGGTGGAAACTATTTGGAAAGTGTGCATAAACAACAGGTGAGCATCATATTATGTGGATTATGTGATTCTTACGGTTAGATAGCCAGAAAGATTAAATAAAAGTTCATGTACTTGATACTTCTTTGCCAAGTAATTCTTTGCTGCTACTTATTAAATAAAATGGTAGTGAGACAAGTTAATAACTAATAAGTATTGGCAAGATTTTGATCCTACGTAATACGGCAGTCGAAATACAATGTATTCGAGTGAAATTACACCGAGTAGGTACCTATACCAACCAAGATGTTTTTGTTTTCGTTACCGGCTGCGCCGGGACTCGGGACATGGACAGGGCGGCTAGCGACAAAGTACAAGTTCATACTTTTTACAAGCCTTTATTTAACTTACGATTTAGGTATGTTTGTATGATGGGTCATTCTTGCAAATGCAAATAAATTCAATCTACTTCTAGTAGTCGGATCGACTTGAAGATTAGCATACTTTTATTTACGTGCGAAGGCAGCTCGCATAAGACTTCTAAAAAGTAATTTGTTGTAACCTATTTTAAAACAATGTGTATTGATATCTTAGGAGACAACAGCAACAGTTAAGACGACTAAGAGCGGTAGCAGTCTTAGAACTAAGGGAGCAAGGCGTATTGGCTCATGTAGCAGTGTTACGGCAGGTCTTAGTACGCTATACTAAGGTATGTGGAAACTTATTAAAATTGTAGTAAGAGAAACCGTGAATATGTTCCAAATTTGAGGTGAACAGGAATGATATTCAACAATATACAGATATCAGTCTATAATTTTTATATAATTATGTACCTACGTTGTACAGTCAATGTCATAAATAAGTGATCAAACGTGGACTGTACCTACTAGTTACAATGGTGTTGTGTTTTGTGTTAAACTGAAATAAATGAAGCTAACACTAGAATAATGAGAATAAACAAATATTTTACTTTGATTTATAGTTTTACATAATTATAATTACACATTTGTGCAATTAATGATGCATGGTGAATAATGTGTCTTAATCTACTTAAAGTTGAGAACATGAAAATTTAAATTCATTGTATGTTTGGAAAATAGTACTTAATTATTTATTGCTTCATCCGGGGGCACAGCAGTGCTTCCAGCCAAGTTGAGTAATTTCTATTGACTGAGTAATTGAATAATTATAGACTGGCATTTGAGAATTTATCTGTCAATTCTTTATATCATGTTTGTGTTCAGAAATGTGCATACATATATAAATGCCTAATTCAACATATCAGTAGGGCTAGGGTGGATAAGTAGACCTAAATTATATCATTATATATCAACTATGCTTTGGTTTTGACATTCACTTTTAAAATACAACATTTTGGAATTATACTGTAGTTATGATCAAAAAATATTGATACAAAAACTGAGTAAGAATTATACAGGGTGTACTTGTATTAAATTAATCATGAGCAAATTGTGATATTTTTGTTCGACTGACTTACAGATTAATACAATTCCTCGGAATTATGGAGGAAATATATTTAAATAGACTGTCCACATTTGCAAGCAATATTAAAGATTTGTCTGATAAAGCTCTCAGTTTGTACTCATCCAGTTCATGGAATAACAATCAGCTTGAACAAGCTAGAATTACAGTCTCGAAATTGACATCCATATTAAATAGATTCAACACCGAATTATACCAATATTTTAACCAGTCTGTCTGTCCAAATGCCGATGAAGTATCTATTCTCACTTCCATACAGTTAGAAGGAGAAGAAGCATTAGCCGAACTTAATACTAAAGTACAAGCCAAGAAGGATCCTCAACCATCAACTTCAAACTTGAACAGCTTCAGAGGCAAACTACCGGAATTACATTTACCCTCATTTAAGGGAGACGTTTTGGAATGGTTCCAATTTTGGGATCAGTTCAGCTCCAACATAGATCAACGAAACCTTCGTGATGTTGACAAACTTTTATACCTGAAGGCTTCTCTTAAGGGTGAAGCAAGGACGGTGATCGACGGTTTAGAGACTACAAATGATAATTACAAGATCGCTGTAACCACTTTAAAGGAAAGATATGGGAAAGGAGTTAAAATAATTGATGCACATTACTCCACGCTCTATAAATTGGAGAGGGCTGAAAAATCAGAAGATTGCAGGAAAACTTTGGACGCGATTGAGAGACATCTCAGAGTACTGCGCTCGCTGGGAGAAAACACAGATCATAATCATCTGCGATTTTTAATCATGGAGAAGTTTCCTCAAGACATCATTTATGAAATGAAAATGAAGATGAGTGCAGACACTATTGAAGAAATGAGGAAGCACCTTGATATAATTATTTCAGCAAGAGAGGATGCAAAAGGAGCGTCTGAATCCACAAGCAAGGAAATTCATTACACGACTGAAACGTTACATGTAAAGGACAATAGCTCTAAGAAATTCTTCAATAACTCCAGATTTAACCGGAATGGAAATAAGGGTTACAAGAATTTCAGGCCTAGCACGTCTACATTCAATAACTGTTCTATTGTAAGAAAGAGACAGCATGAGCCTAAGATGGAGTCAACTGATGAAACTTATAACAAGAGACAGAAGTTTACTTGTGTATTCTGTCATGAGGCTCATTATAATGATAAATGTACAAAATTCAAGACTATGTCTGAAAGGAAATCGAGGCTTCAAAACCGATGCTACAATTGTTTTGAATTTGGACACAGAGCTAATTTATGCAAAAGGAAAAATACTTGCCCTCACTGTGGTAAATATGGACACCATAACAGAGCACTTTGTCCAAAGAATTTACATAATGGTCAAGAACCTACAAAAACGATAGAGATGTAACCAGATTTTATGACTTAAAGACAAATAAACCGGCTACTGAAAATAACCTTTTATATCAAAGATTCACATGGGTAACTTTCGGCATAATTTCATGCCCATTCTTATTGAATGCAACCATAAAACACCATCTGCAAAGTCCTCATCTTCAACTGTTGGGTGTTTTAATCAGATGCAGACTTATAAACTGCATTGTCAGATTTCTTCAACACAATATCAAAAGTCAAACTTTGTGGACTGATTGTCAAATCGCAATAGCCTGGCGTAAGTCCGACAAATTGCTACCATCCTTTATAGCGAGGAGAGGGAAGAAATCGGAACAAAGTCTACCACTTCGAGAGAGGATAGGAGGAAATGGCTTAATGGTCCATAGTTTCTTTCTGAAAGCCCAGACTCGTGGCCGTCTGGAATTCACACTGAACATACCTATTCTTTTTCGACGGGGGAGGGTCTGCCGAAGACTGATATACAAACAACTACTATTGTCAAAGAAGTTGAAGCAGTCGTCAACACCAGACCACTTACTTACGTTGGTTCGGACTTGGCATATGTACTGTGAAACCTGCAGACTTTTTATCACCTGGAAAATGCTTAGCTATTCACATGTCAACAAGTCAAGTCTTACCTTCAGCTACAGCTACTAAACAACAACTTATTGAAGGATGGAAACGTGGAGAAATAATAATGAACGAGTACAAAGACATGTTTATGAACCAGTACTTACTAAGCCTAAGAGAACGCTACAGACACTCACCTAAACAACCTAGAGTCAAGGCTCATGATCGACCTAGTTTAGGCGATATTGTACAATTAAAAGGTGAATCTAAAAACAGACTAAACTGGAAAGTGGGACAGATTGTTGAACTAGTTAAGGGTGCAGACGGACAATGTAGAGTTGCAAAAGTGAAGATTGGTAATACTATATTCAATAGATCCATCGGACATCTGTATCCCTTGGAAATTGACGAAACTGAAAGACCTGGGAATCTGTCTTGCAACAATATAGAACCTGAAACAAGCTCAAGACTATGTAATTCAAACATAGAGGAAAATATGGATGCACCAGTAGAGATGATTGGAGAAGAAGTTACAGACTTACAGCCAGAGGCTGATGTTATGGATGTAATAGATGCGAACACGGATATGACGCAAACTGTGAAAGAGACCATTGAGAGCACAGATAAGACAAATGAAAACATGGATGTGACAGATGATAATGATAACATGGAACAGTCTATAGAAAGAAACCAAAAACGAGTTGCTGCAGTTCGAGCTCTGGAAAAGATCAGAGAATGGACGAGCCACCTGATGACTACATTAACACTTTAGCTTGCCGGCGGCGGGTGTGTCGCGAAGGATCGCGAACCATAAATATTTTGTATATAGCAACATTATCCGAAGATTCAAATTGCCGCTATTTCTATAGTTGACTGTGGTAAGCTGTCATTTGTTTTACATTCTTTGCATAGTTTACTTTCAAATGTTTCATACCAAATATAAAGTGCTAATAAGTTGTGATGTGATGTCCTGACTCCTGAGCTGATCTGAAAGCTAAGTCCTAAGTTCTAAGTTTGAAGTACTAAGTAGCTAAGTACCTTGGTGGCTGATTATCCAAGTGGTTTACTCTAATAACGCATTAGCAAATTCCCTTAATATATGATGAGGTACAACGATGTTAAAGCTAAGTTTTCCTATGGTCTTATGGTCTTACAAATCTGCTCGGGCTATGGCGGCCCAGTGGAGGAGACATGGTAATATGTCTTTCCTATCATCATTGTGATAAGACATGGCAATATGTCTGGCTATTCATTCTTATGCAGGAGGCATGGCAATATGTCTTTCCTATCATCATTGCGAGAAGGCATGGCAATATGTCTGGTTATTCATCCCTATGGAGGAGGCATGGCAATATGTTTTCCTATCATCATTCCAATGGAAGAAGCATGGCAATATGTCTTCTTATCATCACCAGGAGACATGGCAATATGTCTTCCTATGTAAAGTCGGTATGGATATATGTATAACTGGTTGTTGGCTTATCCAACTTGGTTTGAAAGCTTAGCATTAACACTTCAATTATTATCAATGGTATGTGTATGTGGCTTCAACTGCGGTTGAAGTCATAGTGACTATTTTTACTACAGGTGGTGGACATTTGGGGAATAAATATCACCTATATGAGCACCAGGTTAGCGCCTGAGTGAATTGTACATAGCTGAAGAGTGCGGACATCACAGGAGATAGTTTAAGGTATGAGATCATGTTATTACTATTGCAATTTCCATCGATATTACTATTGATATTCAGATGAATTAGTTGTCATGCTCTTTATTGGGTTTTAACCTGAACTCTGGCAATTATCTTTATGTGGTGCGGTTAATAAGCGAAGCAGATATTGATTACAATAACCAACACAATGACACAAAGCGCCACAAGAACTACCGTAAAGAATTCGCACAAGAACCACATGGAAAGCGGTAGCCTTGCATGGAGGGCTACAATGCGATATATTTTTGACGACCGGATGGCTAAGTGGTTAGAGCACCTGACTACGAAGCTTGAGGTCCTGGGTTCGAATCCCGGCCGGGGCAGATATTTGTGTGAATAACACGAATGTTTGTTCTCGGGTCTTGGATGTTTAATATGTATTTAAGTATGTATTTATCTATATAAGTATGTTTATCCGTTGCCTAGCATCCATAGTACAAGCTTTGCTTAGTTTGGGACTAAGGTCAATTGGTGTCAAGTGTCCCATGATATTATATTTATATTTATATTTATATTTATATTTATATTATATTTATATTTATATTTATATTTATATTTATATTATATTTTATATTTATATTTATATTTATATTTATATTTATATTTATATTTATATTTATATTTATATTTATATTTATATTTATATGCGATGACTGAAAATGCGTATTAAATAGATTACAAATTTCCTCGCCATTAGTGCTCGTTACACCTTTATAATGCATAGTTCGGCGAAGATTATTTTTAGAAAAAATTGATTTGACGTGAGTCCAAAAATAGGCATGAGTTTTTATTTTACTTTCAGAATAAGATATGTAATTATTGTAACACTCATATTCCAACTTGTAGGCACGTTTACGTAAAATGCTAAAGCTTTGATAATCTAATGGATTACCGTACAGTTTCCACAGTTTGTGATATTTACGTTTAAATATTTCAGTCTCTTAATATTTTTTGCAAGGGTATACTATACCAAACAGGGACGGAAGATGACGAATGGAATATAACTACTTGTAGGAAAATTCTGTAAAAATATTTTTAATACGCATTGTACGATTTTGACAGCTACGAAACACTATCCTGAGCGTGTCCGATACGCCCTCGGCCAGTTTTTAGGGTTCCGTAGCCAAAATGGCAAAAACGGATCACATATTTTCGCCATGTCTGTCTGTCTGTCCGTCCGCGGCTTTGCTCAGAGACTATCAATAATAGAAAGCTGTAATTCTTCACGAATATATATATGTAAACTATGCCGACAAAATGGTACAATATATATATTTTTTTTATTTTTTTTTAGAGTACCTCCATAGACGTAAAGTGGGGGTATTTTTTTTTTCATCCAACCTTGTAGTGTGGGGTATCGTTGGATAGGTGTTTTAAAACCAATAGGGGGTTTCTAAAACGATTTTTCGATTCAGTGTTTTGTTTGCAAAATATTCAACTTTAAAGTGCAAATTTCATTAAAATCGATCCCCCCTTCTAAAATCTAAACCGGTGGGTGGAAAATTTGAAAAAAATCAGGATGGTAATAAGTATATCAAACTTACAAGGAAAACATCGGTTAAGTTTTCTTGAGAATTATTGCAGTTTTTTTTAATTCGACGGGATGGCAAAAGATTATTTATTTATTATAATGCTTGTAATAAGTTTGAGAGTAAATAGCAGCCTAAGGTATAAAATATACCTAAACTTGGAATATTCCGTACAAAATACGAAATCCTTAGAAAAATATTACTTATTTTTTTCGTAATGGCTACGGAACCCTATTCCGGGCGTGTCCGACACGCTCTTGGCCGGTTTTTTTCGTTTTCGGTTTATCTCTGTAGGTCAAACATACAATCCTCATACTCGGAATGATAACAGAAGGTAATACTGTCTGTGATCAACAAGTAATAAAAACCGCTCAAGCGTGAGTCAATTTCAGGGAAAATATTTTTTAGATATTGTAAATAAAATTAAAAATAATGCGTTTCTTGTATGAGGACATCGTGTGCAAATTTCAGCTATAGCTATTAGTGCTTTTCACGAAGACGCGTGATTTTGACAAAATTAGACATTAATGACAGTAATAAGAAACACGGCACGCGTCATCGTGAATCATCATCGAGACTCTACCTATCCATACTAATATTATAAATGAAGGAAAGAAAGAAGACATTTATTCACTATAACACAGAAGACACACATATACAGCCAAATGCGAAAGTGTGTGTGTTTGTACGTTTGTCCGTCTTTCACGTCGAAACGTGGCGACGGATCGACGTGATTTTTGACATGGATATAGTTTATGGGCCAGAGAGTGATTATAGGCTACGGGACTCAAACTTAGTAACGAACAAATAAACAAACACGAAATTTCGCATTTATTATATTAAGTGGAAAGTGGATGAATTACTGTATATCATTGTATATTTTTAGTTTTATTGATTTATTTTGATTGTTTTTTTATTGTTATATAAATTAATAATTATTTAAAAAATATGTAGAAACTTTTTCGAACGAACGAACCTTGATCCTTAAACGAAGATTTTACTTTATGCACTAGAGCATAAAAAGTCATTTTATGTCGCCTAGATCCAGCATAAGTACGAACTTTACGATGAGAAATGAAAAATATTTTTCACATCAGCACCTCAAACAGGCAGGTTTTGCTATGAAAAATCAGTAAGCAAAATCGCATTTTGCTCACTCCGTGAGACAAAGTAACTTTTTTTTTTTTTTTTTTAAATGCTGAGTACAGTGTTGGGTCTACTCACTGAATTCCAAATATTTGAACTTTACTTTGATCTGTCATTTCACTTCAACTCGAAAAAAGCAAGAGATAGGATCAAATTTGTCGATTACAAACTTAAATTAAATTTTTGGTATTAAAAATCTATCGAAATATTTCCAAAATGTAAATTTTCCCGATCTTTTAATAAAGTATGCAACCTCGTTGCACGAAAGCCGCGTCTCTTTTTTTTTATAAAAGAATTCCGTATACTGCCTCTACAGTATAATTATTATTTGTTAAATTGAATGATTTTGAACAAATCTATTTATGTTTATGTAATAGAAATCTTAAAAAAAATCATATTTAAAGGTTTAATTGTTCAACCTTTTCAATTACCCCGAGATAAGGCTTTTTGCAGTATAAAAAATTAGTGTGACATTAGTACAAGAAGTTAAGATTGCATGTTATGAGTATGCGATTTGTATTGTAGCTACTGGACTCTTTTTATGGTTTTAAATGTAATTATTATATTTGATAATAATCGGATTCTATTTTAAAAAAATGTGTTTGTTTTGTAAACAGGTAGGTATATGTGGTTTTATTCTTATGTTACATTTAAATTATGTTCTCGCTGCTGAGGTGAAAAATTGTATGTGTCACACGAGACCAAAGTTTTTATGCATCTCGTGTATTTCAATCCCTTGCTGATCTCAGGATTCTAATCTAGAATCACTCGCTAACGCTCGTGATTCAATTATAGAATCCTTCGCTTACTCGGGATTCAAAATCAACACTCGCAACAAAAAACAACTTTGCTCTCTTGTTGCACAAATAACTATTTCGTTGTTGGTAGGCAGGTACAAAACTGGTATTTGATTATGTATTCATTTTGCTTGGCACTGTTTGTTTCGTTTTGTTTTTTGTTGTACATTTATACTTAAGGTGATAATTTTTGTTCTCGGTCCTCTGGGTTGTGGCAGAATATCAGTGTTTTGCTCCTATGAGCAATGTTGACCACTGAGCCATGGCCGTTTTGCACTATTGCAGCGCACACAAACAATTGAAAACAGCTTCACACTTCACACTTTAGACACTTCAACAGCTAATGGCATCGACTTGAAATTTGGTACGGAAATGTAGTTTAGATGACGATGAAAGTACAATCAACAAAAAGTAAAGTCAGCAAAAACGCTTTTATTAAAAATAAAAAAAATATCGAAGTACTTTTTTCTTATTATTAAAAATAAAAGTTATCAACTGACTCGGTATTCGTTATATGTAAAAAAGCTTGTAAAAAATGGATGTTATCACGAAATTTGTTATTAAAATGTTCCAAAAGCATTTTTTTTCAGTCCATTCACCAGGGTTCAGTCCAGTCCAGGGTATAAAAAAAGACCACCGGATCTCCTGGCAACATTCAGAATCATAATCTGCAAGCTTATCCGAGTTCAAAACTATTCACAGAATGCGGTCCCCCAATTTTGCATACGCAACTTCCCTTGGCGCTAGCTCTATATGCCCTAGCTCTAGCTCTATATGCCCTAGCTCTAGCTCTATATGCCCTAGTTCTACGTGCCATGCACGGAGCGCCAAAACCGGTCCCGATACACTTCTCATGGGTATGACACACCATTGACATGCTGTAGTCCGTGTCGCGTTACATTCCGTGTCTGATACGTTCTTGATACGGTCATGGTATGATACATTTTAATGGGTAGAGGCCTTAAAAGATAATTTTAGAGCCAAGTAAGGCTACGCATTGTTACTATACCTATTAGCAACAATGCAGCCTTTGTAACTATCAAAAATATATAGTAACTAACTAGTGACTAAATATATAGTAAGTAACTAGAGTTTACCCGCGGCTTCGCACGCGTTAATCATTAGATACAGCAGTCGACTATAAATTCCGGGATATTCAAAAATTCCCGTGTGAATTCCCGAAAATTACATCGTGTTTTACATTGACGTATTAAAAACAACCACCCCAAATTTCATGAGTCTAAGCCCAACAGTTGTTGTTTCGATATTTTATCCCTATCCCGTGGGAATATCGAGATAAAAAATGCCCCATGTGTTATTCCAGATGTGCAGCTATCTACATACCAAATTTCATCTAAATCCGTCCAGCCGTTTTAGCATGAAGGAGTAACAAACATACACACACACAAACTCGCATTTAAAATATAAGTAGGATGTACCTACTTTTTTAAAAGTAGAGAAAAAAAAGATTAAATATAAAAGTTTTCCTTTAGGAATGGAACCCGAAAAATAATCAGGCACACTTTAATAGATTAACTTTGTTTTTATACTCCGTTTAATTTAAGGTTTGAATTAACGGTCAAATTGTAACACACGTTTCTTGGTATTTCGCCATCAGCCAAATAAGTGGTCTACCAATTTTTAAACAAGTTCCTATCAAATTAGTATGTCGCTAAAGTCGAACTTTCAAGTTGACAGACACGTCTATTGGCATTATTGTTTTATGGCATGCAAACGATTTCCAACTTTAGGGTGGTAGACCACATATTTGGCTGATGGTACCTACATTCATTAGCGGTACTTATATATTATAGAAGTTAACACAATTTTAAATAATTTCGTTGTTTTATTTAAAAACGTGTGCAAATTTTACCGTTAAGTTTCAAATGCTAAAAATAAATGGAGTATAGGTGCGGTTATTTCGACCACCGGTTCGGAAAAACCTCTGTTGAGTAAGAATCCTGCAAGAAACTCAACGAGGTATATATTTTTTTAAACAGATTATTAAATTTCACAATATTATTAAATGATATCTATACATCACAAGTATTTAACACAACTTTATTTTTAACATCTAAGAAACATCGCTAGAAAACCGAATCGCTCTACTCGTTTAAGAGCTACGGTGCCCAAATAGACACAGAGACACACAACACACGAACTTATAACACCCCTCTTTTTGCGTCGGGGGTTAAAAATACATATCGCTCATTTCGTACAATAGTTGATTGTCACTTCGAGTGCCGTCGTATTTAGACTGAACTCCGATTTTTCTCGAAAAAAATAGATTATGCACTCCATCCGTATCTTACCACGGCCAGTGTTTTTCCACGCGGGAAAACCACTAAAGGAAATTAGTAATGGGCTCTTTGTGTCTAAACCTACATAGGTAATATGCGTAAACGAGTTAGTCATTAAGTACAAGCTTTTATTTAGTTTCACCTGTCCCTTTGTCTGTCTGTGTAGTCAAATCTTGCAAGTAAACTCGAGCAACTTCCAGTAGTCAGATTGACTTGAAATTTGGCATACTTATGTAAGTCGCATGACGATACAATAATCCGGTAGTGGCATCCTGGTAGTCCGGCTAGGATCGTCTCCGCAGGACGGAACTCTTCAACTGTTAATGGCATCGACTTGAAATTTGGTATGTCGACAAAATGTACAGTCAGCAAATAAAGCTTGTATTAAAATGAAATGTTTACCAATAACTTTTATTTAGGATTCTGTACCCTAAGATTCATTAACGGGACCCTATTTACTGTCACTACGCTGTCTGTCTAAGTAACCGTAAAAGAGCAGAAGTTTATACATTGCCGCTCTAACAAGAAATCCCACTAATAAGTATTTTAATTTCATTATAGCCCTACCATTTTTATAATATAAATTTTAAGTATAAATACGGTTCTATATTGGATGGCATAAAATTACTTGTAATAATTGCTCTTAGCCGAATTAGCAATGTGCATACTCATCATTACGCATATTTTTTTACGCATAAATACAGAAAGCATCATCTTCATGAAGACTAAAGTCAGATAGCATAAATGTAAAAAGTCATAATAATAAATTAGCATCATTACAAAGTGCATAATCACAATCACGAGCCAGATGCACTACGAGAAAAGGTTAGTTTTGTATTAATATATGTAGGAACTAAGGCGAGGTCGGCGGAGGTCCGCCGCGAACCTCCTATTTCTGCGTTGCTTGGGCGCTACGCACCTGGATAACATACTTGCCTAACCTAACCTAATATTTTGTTGTTCATTTATAACAAATAATCAATAGACCAAATAATAATACTAATGTCTAATGTGTATTAGTCTAATACAAATTAGTCCAACTGAAATTATTCTAATATTGGCATATTAATGCCAAAAAAGTAGTAGGCCAAAATATTACTATGCGACAGTACTGTTATGCCAAATCAATTATGCGATTGAAGGGGATCCCATAAAAACAGCTGTCCTAAACCAAATTTAAAATTTGCCATGAAAAGCTGCCAAACAATTATTTTTTGTGATTTCTTCACATGCATAAGATAATAAACTATTAACACTTACAAAATACTCGTATGAAGGAACCAACGGGATTTAAAAAAAAATGCTCTAATTATAATAGGGTAATTCCAAAAATAGTGGCACCAGCAGGTCAAAGTTTTTTGTAAAAAAAAAATGGGCCAGTTTTACCAACTAAGTATGAAAAATATTTTTTCAATATTACAATTAGGGCATATTTGTAAAAGGCACCGCAAAATTCATAAAAATATAGAAATTTTGGCGTGTTGAAGTTTTGGAGATACAGGTTAAAGTTGCATTGCGCAGGTTAGTAGAGAAAACATTACAAGTTAAAGTTAAATTTTAGAGATTATGTACAAAAGAGTAGATATCTAGAGGCGAAGGGGTTGAATTATGCTTTGACACCGAAACGAATTCCTTATAGAACCGTAATTAGTACCGTGGAAGAAGCGATAATGCGCAATAAAGTGACTGTGAGTAAAAAGGGCCAGTTTACCGAAAAACAATGTCACTGCGGAAGATCGTTTGGCTTTAAGGAATATTAGGAAGAACCAGGAGGTTTTTGTACTTAAAGCGGCTAAGGGTAATACCACTGTGGTGATGGACTCTAATGATTACGAGAGTAAAATAAGGAATTTGTTGGATGACGATCAGGTCTATAAGCCAATGTCGTATAACCCTACGACCAGAATTATGCGCCGTATAAGGACTGTTGTCAGACTACAAAGATCTGTTTGACGGTGATGATTTTGAGCGCCTTTACAAGCCGAAGACCGTGCAGCCGCCGCCGAAGTTATATGGGTTGCCGAAAGTGCACAAGACGGGCGTGTCTTTAAGACCTATCGTAAGTCAAATTGCTTCTCCTACTTACGACCTTGCGAAACACGTAGCATCGATGTGGTGGCCGCTTGTGGGGGAAAACGTCATCTTAGGTTAAAGATTCTCGCCATTTTTAGAAATTCTCAGCAGCATTAAGATGGAACCGGAAGACGTTATGGTGAGTGCGGCGTCGCTTTTCACCAATTTTTCTCTTAAAGAATGCTATGAGATAATTCGGGGGAAGTTATATGAGAATGATATTATGTTAGAGTCCTAGCTACAGAATGATGGATATCACTATCTACAGATTGATGGCTTTGTTATGGATAGTCGCGTGGCATCGGTGATAGCCAATATCTGGATGGCACATTTTGAGACTTTAATAGATCTACAAGCGTGGAATGTAAGATTGTAGAAACGGTACGTCGATGATGTTTTGTGCGTTATGAAAGGTGGGAAACCTCAAGTGGAACAGTTTCTGGCATATCTCAATTCCATTCATACAAAGTTTAGGTACTTTTACTTATGAGTTGGAAGAGGGGCATACATTAGCTTTCCTTGATGTAAAGGAAATGGCAAGAGCGGATGGTTCTTTGACATATACCGTGGATGCGTATGCGAACGCATCGTCTCACCACCATCCCAGACATCTCATCCGTTGCGAGTTCTTTGCAAAATAGGGCATTTGATTTCTGTGACTCTGAATTTGTTGAGGACGAGTTGAGACATGTTCAGGAGGTACTAAAGTGTACCGGATATGTGGTGAATAAATGGGAGCCCAGAAGAAGGTCTGTCTATGTGTCTGTCTGTGGCATCGTAGCTCTTAAACGGGTGGACCGATTTGAATGCGTTTTTATTATTTCATAGTAGGTTCACTTATATTTTTCTTAATAGCTTATAATGTGTCCCACTGCAGGGCAAAAGCCTCTTCTTTCTTATTCCACTCGTCTCTACTAACCGAAAAAAAACCTAAAGTAATCACCGATTGGGTTCCATGCGACGGTCACCGGAGCAGAGGCAGACCTAGGAGATGGCGGGACGACCTGGACCGATTCCAGTCAGATTGGCAAGAGCTGGCCAAACTTATAATAATAATAATAATAATCATTTATTGCCCATAATTTCTTATTTTTTTTTAAATTTCTAAATACTATTATTCAATTTCAGATTTTTTTACAGATAATTTAAATTAAATAATTAGTTTTTATTAGCGTTGACATAAGTACTTAAAATCTCTTTTTTTATATTTTAATTATTTCTTTTTTGTATAGGTACCTATAATATTAATTTGATTTAATCCTAGTTTTAATTTTAATTTCATCTTTGATTATTGTACGCCTATCGGCAAAACATAATGTTGCAAGCCAAATTTTCCCACCACTGTAATCAGTTATACATTATGTTTACAAATAAATCACTTTGACTTTGATAAAAAATACACACCCCTCTTTTTGCGTCGGGGGTTAAAAACGAAATATCAACCGCTGGGTCATGAAGAGTGAAAAGAGTCATTTTGGCAACGTTGTTGTTAAGTGAAATCCCGTTAAAAGCCGCGGGTGATTAGTAGTGTTAAATAAATTAATACCGAATACTTACTAACAGAAATCTTCCATAATATTAGGTACATGTTATATTGATCAACAATAACAATGTTTCAGGAAAAACAAACGCTGTTATCATTTTAGAACTGGGTTTTACCGAACCCTTTCGCGTATATAAGCTAAGAATCTTGCGGTGGCTGGACATAACTATTTTCTAATTCATCTTTGATAGACGTAATCCAAGATGGCCGCTCTGAAGACTATGTTTGTGCTGGTGCTGATGGCCATTATTTTGGCCAGCGCCGTTGCTGTACGAGTTGGACCGTGTGACCAGGTATTTTTTCATACCAACATAAATAGGTACATAAAAAAGCCGTGGTGGCTTAGTGGTTTGACCTATTGCCTCTCTCTCAAGAGGGTCGTGTGTTTGAGCTCGGGCTCGTACTCTTGAGTTTTTGAATTTATGTACGATACTAGCTTCTGCCCGCGACTTCGTCCGCGTGGAATAGTAACTTTGGGAAATATTTAATTTATTTAGGATACCTATTCTGCTAATAATAGCACATAGAAACTTCTACGGCTTACTGAAAATAATTTCAATACATTGCTATGAATATAAAGTAATTTTTTTGTTCTTCCATCCATCCATGTTCTTTAGTAAAACATAAATATTTTGCGGGTAGCCAAATTTTAGCAAAACGACGTGTATTCTACCCTGCCAACACAAAAAGGCTATTCTTCATAGAAAACTCTTGACACCTTACGTCCTTTATTGTAAGTTAGGAGGGTAGGATTATAATTAAGACGGCATTTTAGCTACACATAGTTCCGATAAATATACCTACTTATAACAAATTTGTTTTGAATTCCGTAAGAACTTTCATCCCCATATTTTCAAGTAAATAGGTCATAATTTGAAAAGTGCCGCAACAAATGTTTTTCATATGTTTCTTGGGGGTAAAATAACGTGGTATTTCGACTCCCTTCCCCCCCTCCCTCTAAAGACCAAACGTATTTAATGGATATCCCCTTGCTAGAGATAATGACAGTGTGACAAAGTTCCTTCTGTTTCAAGGTGTGCTCCCGTATTGATGCTGAGAAGGATGAGTGCTGCCGGGCCCATGGTTACCGCGGCTACTCCAGCTGTGATGGGGGACGGATGTACTGCTACTAGCGGTAGGCAATCCCCCCTTTTGGAATGCCTAGGCGAGACGGAACCTGGAGTACGGGTGGCTACGATTTGACCTTTTTTTCCATGCTTATGTATAATAAATTAAGTTACTTTTAATGTGGTTTTTTTTATCCTAACATTAACTCAAGACAGCGGCAACTAATAGAATAGTCAAAAGAAAAAGCCACTTGAATTTCAACGGTAAAATTATCATAGACCAAATATAATATTTTGGTCAATGCTATTATTAATAAAGCCATTTTTTAAATAATAGCTTATAACTTACTTGGCCCCTATTTGTTTAAAGCTTTTTATTTTCTTTTTAAAAGCTTTATGTTAACTTGCAATGTACTTAATAGTAGATTGATAACCAAGGGTGCGCCAATAGTTCGAGGGGAAATGGGTAATTTCACCCGAGTTAGACACTCTTCTTTTCATTTCGACTGTGAGGAAAGTAAAATACTAATAAAAAGAAGAGAATAATAATAAATTAAATTTACTGATATCCAACCTCCAACCTTTTCGCACTGGCCACTAGCCACGTCCGACTATAAAAAAAAATCGAGTTGGTCACGCCACGACCAAGGAGCTTACAATACAAAACTGGAGGTTGAACGCCGAACGAAGAAGTTTGACCTTTGTTATTTATTTATATATTCCATCTCTTTCTTTCACATTTTTCTTAACCTAACTAAAGAAAGACGGAATATTATTCGTGACATAGAAAAAGTCAAATTTCTTGTTTCAAATGGATGTTCGGCGTTCAACCTCCAGTGTTGTAGGTATATAAGCTCCTTGGTCACGACGTGTATCTAGATGGCCAGGCCGAAACGTGAAAAAAAAGTGTCATTGACGTAACTCGACTCCCTGGCTAATCGTAATTTTTTTTTTAAATACTTTCCACCCTAGAGATGAAAACGCAATTTTCCACCCGGCTCTCTATCCATGAAAATTAAACTTTTCGAACAGGAGAGATGAAAAATTAGTAGGACAATGCAGAGACGTTCATTACTGAGGAGGCCGGTGCTTCACCACCCATTCCATCTCACCATAATGCATTACGACGAGCATAAATTGCTTAGCAACTGTGTTAAAGTAATTGAAATTCAACCCGTGAAGTACTTGGAATTGAGTAGTAGCTCCGTTGGTCAAATGTGGTCTTCATCATCAGTTCCACTTCACCAAATGAAAAGAGCAAATGCACAAGATACTTACTATCAAATATATCCAAATTACCATAGGTGTGCCTATATACAATATTTGAAGATTTCCCTCAATTTCTTTAGGATCCAATCATAACATCCTGATTTGGTGCTTATGGGACCTAACTGAAGGCATTCCTGATCGAACGAAAAAAATGTTTTTTAAATTGGTTCATAAATGACGGAGTTCTGAGGTAACAAACATAAAAAATACAACCGAATAGATAACCTCTTCCATGTCTTGAAGTCGGTTAAAAAAAGAAGTCCATGTTTTTGCACTCGACTGTATGTTAGGCTGTAGTTAGTACCAAAATACCTACATTCGAGAGTGGCAAGATAAAAAGAAGTTAAGAAAGTGAAGAAACATAAGCAGGTGATAGGACCTTGTGCAAGGTCCGCCCGGATTGCTACCACCATCTTGCTCGCTAATCCTGCCGTGAAGCAGCAGTGCTTGCACTGTTGTGTTTTAGCGTGGAGAGTAAGACAGCCATCGAAATTACTGGCACGTGAGGTTTCCCATCTTAGGTCTCTAGGTTGGCAACGCGTTGGTATTGCAGATGTTTCTGGGCGTTGGTGATCTCTTACCATCAGGAGACCCATTTGCTCGTTTGCCATCCAGTTGAATAAAAAAAAACATCTGATATATAAGTAAATTAAATATATCTTGTTAGATATGTATGTCACTCCACGTTAGCACTATTTATAAGACAATTCTACTGTCCAAAGCAAAATAAAGTATGTTTAGATGGTAAAACAGGGGAAAGAGTTCCATTAATTGTACAGAAAACACCATAAATCCATTTCAAAACGTTTATTTCCGAGCTTTATGAGCAGCTAGAGTTTAAAATTACCTTATTGGCAGAACATCTGGTTCCAAATACATGTATAATATCCCGCATAACCGTGGTCTCGGCAACAAGCATTCCTGTCTTCAGGTATATGAGAACACATCTGGTCGCACGCCGGCACTCTGGTATCTGCTGAGCAGATCAGTGGAACGGCCAGAAGGCAAATGACCAGTATTGCTTTCAGAAGCGCCATAATTGCAAACGCTGTTGGTGGTGAAGTGTGTTTCTGCATTTGGTGCCACCGCCTTTATATACCTTTCTTACTTAGTAATTTCAAGACTGTTTAAACAAGACCTTGACGGATAAAAAATAAGTTGTTTTGATGACAAATATGGTACACTAGCTGTTGCCCGCGACTCCGTCCGCGTAGAATTCGTTTATTGCTATCCCGCGAGAACTATGCCATTTTCCGGTACAAAACTATTCTATGTCCTTCCCCGGAACTCAAGCTATCTGCATGCCAAATTTCATCTAAATCGGTTCGGCGGCTTTGAAGTGATAAGGTTACAAACAGAGTTACAAACTTTCGCATTTATAATTATTAAGTGGGATGTCAGTGTCGGTCACTGTCTCAATGAATGAATAAACGAATGAAAATAACTTGACTTTACAGAAAAAAAAATACAGTTTTTCTGTAGATACAGTCTCTATAAGAACATAAGGTAATATAATGTGTAAATAAAATTACACAAATGTTTGCATTGTTACAACTATGTTATTGTTTTATGGAAAATTTCTGACAAATATGAGCATTTCAAATTTATTTTGTAGAAACGGACAAATGTGGCTTTTATCAGGTAAAATAATATTGACGAAAATTACAACCTAAATTTCAGTGACGTAGAACTAAATATTTGTACGCTTGCTTGAATGCTGAATTCATGTGCTAAACTTATTTTAAGACCATTTTACTGTATTCTACACAAATAAATGTTTTTGAAATTTGAATTTAAAATGTTAAAGAATCTTTCATGTTCTACTACCGAAGTAATTCGTCATTCGGGGCAACTCATATTTAACTGAATACACCAACGTAGTACGGTCAAGGGTTTGTGGGGGGGGAGCTCCAATAGAGAGATCTTTCTCCAGGCAGGTGTTTTGCCTGGGACCGAAGTCCGAAGGACGAGCGTCGGAACTTGTATATATGCGACCGCGTTGAGAAACTTCGATAGCGCGATGTAGAACATGGTCGGAGTTTCTATTGTTGTTTTACAAGATGGCGCTAGGAGTCGCTACAGGTTCATGAGCCACCATGGAACCATTTCACAGTAAACGTCATAGTCGCAATAACTTTTCCATTGAGAAGGTCCTTAATCGTAACTATGTTACGTCATTAATCCCTTATTAGTTTTTTTGGTATGTAATTTTTGTGTATTTTATATGTAAATTAACTAAAATAATTTTTTTGCTCACCCGTGACCTTATGATAGCTAAGTTTATGCAAGATACGCGTGCTATTA
>NC_133501.1:3477719-3482614 GCF_025370935.1 Choristoneura fumiferana | reverse complement strand
GTTTCTTGTATGTATAAATAGGTACTATTACTATTTCAAAGCATTACTAGGGATAGTCGTGCGTGCTTTTTTTATTTTCTAGTAGCTTGTAGATTAACAAGCAATAACCTTTAACGGCACACCAATCGACAGTGTTTTGTTTTAACCTTTCCCGTAATTCTCCTAAACTTTCCGCAAAGTGATACTAAAAAAACAAAAATATATTACATAAAAACCGGCCAAGAGCGTGTCGGACACGCCCAAAATAGGGTTCCGTAGCCATTACGAAAAAGTTAAGTAATATTTTTCTAAGGATTTCGTATTTTATACGGAATCTTCAAAGTTTAGGTATATTTTATACCTTAGGCTGCTATTTACTCTTAGGGGCTGTTTCACCATCCATTGATTAGCGTTAACCAACGGTTAAATGTGATGCCGTCTGCGTCTATTTGAACAAAACAAATAGAGACGGCATCACACCTAACCGCCAGTTAACACTAATCAATGGATGGTGAAACAGCCCCTTAATCTACTAATAATTCTCAAGCAAACTTAGCCTTTATAGTTTTCCTTCCTGAATTTTTTCAATTTTTTCCACCCACTGGTTTAGACTTTAGTTTAGATTTTTTGTTGATTCTATTAACGGGAGCAGTATGACGCCATACGAATTTCGTAATAATAAGGCCGGTTTACCGCCCTGCGCTCACAAAAGGAGCACCGAGCAAGTTTCGCATTACTCGACGTTTGTTTAACTGCGCAGTTATCTTGAATGCACTTTACACTCCGCTTAAAATACTATTCTCTGGAACGCGGCGAGTGCCTTCTAGTTGCATAGACTTTATTTTATTTAACAAGCACAGGTAAGTAAGTATGTAGGTACGTGCCGTTTTTGTATTTTTCAAGTAACATATCAATATATTCTACACCAGCTGTTTCCCGCAATTTCGTCGACATTCCTGGAATAAAATAGAGAACATGTTATTTTTTGACTTTCCATGATATAAAATAAATACTGTAGCACGATCGCTCCACCTACAACACTCACCTTTCACCTCATTCACAATTCCATTCATCCACTCATTCACACCGCGCGCCATATTTTACCAGTTCAGTCCGAGCCCGCCCAAGATGGCGATAACACCGCGCGCGACCTTACAGCAGCAGAAACTGTTCCTTGGCCTGTAAGTGATTTTCCCTTCCGTACTGTGTTCGCGTAAATCACGGGACCTAGCAACCTCCTTCAGGTTAAACGTGGCGCCCTACGTTGGGCTTGTGTTGTGTAACAGTGACGAAAAGCGGAACACGTGCGCGTGAAACCATGCCGCCTAAGAAGAACGCGACAAGTGGAAACGCGAGCGGCGACGAAGCCGACGTCGAGACGAAACCCGTAAATGTGACAATGCCACAAGAGTTCCTAGCTTCACTGCTGCAGCAAATGCAGCAATGCCATAGCGAGCTGTGTGAGAAAGTAACGGCGACACGCCCTCAAACGAGCGGCAACTTTGCCGGTTGCAACCTCAGCTACGATGGGTCCGAGGACTCGGCGGAAGACGCTCTAGAGGCATTTATCAACGGCATACAGACATACAAAGATTGTGCGTATGTGTCCGATGAAAACGCATTACGAGGATTATCGACTTTATTCACCGGACTGGCTGCATCGTGGTGGAACGGGGTTCGAAAAACCGTCACCACGTGGGATGATGCAATCTCTAACCTACGACACG
The DNA here is from genome assembly GCF_025370935.1 of Choristoneura fumiferana. Classification (NCBI taxonomy): domain Eukaryota; kingdom Metazoa; phylum Arthropoda; class Insecta; order Lepidoptera; family Tortricidae; genus Choristoneura; species Choristoneura fumiferana. The sequence continues at coordinate 3,480,908 of NC_133501.1, read as the reverse complement.
CGTTTGGCGCGAAGAAACCGGCATTCCTATTATTCCGAGAAATATTCCAATCCGAACAACAGGATGACGAAAATACAGAAATTTTCATATGCAAGTTGCGAGCATTAATTGCGCAATTGCCATATTTCCTGGAAGAAATAATACAGATCGACATCGTTTACGGTCTTCTTCACCGAAAAATCCGAAAACGGATCCCGCGCGAAGACATTCATTCGTTCAACGATCTGCTCAAACGTACTCGTTCTGTCAGTCACTCGATGACTGTGTTGTCTGTGTCAAACGGAACGAACGAAACGTCAAACGTCAAAAGTCGTTCTGTCACTCGAAGTGTTAAAACGGACGATCGGAACTTTGAAACCAAGGGGAATAGCTCAAGTTTCGAATACAAACAACCAAAACAGAAAAATTTTACGCGGCCTAATGTTCCGAACATACCGAAAGTGTTGATTAACGCGAACGCTGACGCGAAACCTAAACAAAACCGGTACTGCACGTATTGCAAGTTGTTTGGACATAATAAAGACAATTGTAAGTGGCTATCCGCGAAACGACCCGATACGCCGACCATACCTACAGGTAGTAGTGAAGAAGTGAAGAGTGAAAAGTTTTCGTGTTACGGATGCGGCGCCCCCGGCGTGGTGCGCGCCAACTGTCCGCGATGCAGGGGCGACGCAGGCGCTGCGGGAGGCAGTGCAGGCGCTGCGTTCTGCGCCATCTCGACAGGCGACTCGTCGGCGACGGGACACGCTCCAGATTCCGAGACTGGCGCGCGCGGTGTGAATACACACACACACACATCACACGAAACACTCACACACATTGGGCATGGGATCGACGACGTCTCTCGTCCCATACTCCACATCACCGTCTGCGGACGCGAAGGTCGCGCACTCATCGATACAGCTGCGAAAAGGTGCATAGCAGGTGCAAGCTTATACAAGCTTTTGAAGGACTCTGGTAAGTCATTCACCCGCTCTACGCTTAACATAAAGTATGCTGATGGTCGTTCAGGATATGAAAATGTCCTAATAACTGATGTCATAGTAACATTGCAAGGGAAGAATATACCTACAACTTTTATAGTGTTACCTGAAGCTACCAACAATGAGACCCTGTTGGGGATGGATTTTTTGACTACATCCAAACTGATGATAGACTTTGCCTCCCAAAGCTGGAGCTTCGGTGATGACATGCAAAACCGTCATAAATTATTTTATGAGCCCAAATCGGTGAACATATCTGCATGTAACACTGTTAACACTCTGCGAAGTGACGAAGGTACATCACTCACTGCTGATCAACGTGGAAAGCTAGCTCGACTCCTTGACCACCACCAGGAAACTTTCAAGATAGGGGGAGAGCCCACTAATTATGCCGTCCACCGCATTGAGTTGATTGACAAGAATATTCAACCTATATCTGTGCCACCTTACAGATTACCCGAGCCAAAGAAGGAAGCACTGCGCCTGGAGCTGGAGAAAATGCTGAGGGATGACATCATTGAAGAGTGTGAATCACCGTGGTCTGCTCCCGTGGTCCTGGTTCCAAAACGTGACAATAGCATCAGAGTGTGTATCGATTACCGGAAACTGAATGCGGTTACCAAGCCCGACCGATACCCACTACCACGAGTTGATGATGTACTACATGGAACAGGGAAGTTCAAGTACATAACAGCCCTCGACCTCCGCTCTGGATATTGGCAGGTACCTGTCTCAGTAGAAGACCGGGATAAAACAGCATTTGTGACGCCACTTGGAATGTACAGATTCAAGAGAATGCCAATGGGACTCCGCAACTCTGGTTCTACATTTCAAAGACTGGTTGACCGATTTCGCACAAACCTCCCTGGGGTGACAATTTTGGCCTATCTTGATGATATCCTGATCCTGTCAGAGAGCTTTGAGAAGCACCTCCAAGATATTGAAGCCGTCTTCCTGAGGATGAAACAATTCAAGTTACGTGTGAACAGAGAAAAGAGTATGTTTTCCTGCGACTCAGTGAAGTACCTGGGCCATGTCTTGTCTGCTGACGGAATACAACCTGATGGAGAGAAAGTGAAGGCCATCAATGACATGAAGGAACCGCACAATGACAAACACTTGAAGACCTTTATCCAGACTTGTTCCTGGTTTCGCAAGTTCATACCAGACTTCGCTAAACTAGCAAGACCACTAACAATGTTACTCAAGAAGAATCAAAATTGGATCTGGGGAGTTGAACAAGCAAATGCATTTAAGGAATTGAAACTAAAACTGATAACTGCACCAATACTCCGGCAAGTTGACTACACACTACCATTCATTCTTCGAGTGGATGCCAGCGGATATGCATTGGGAGCGGTACTATTACAAGGGGAAGGTTACGATGAACGACCAGTTGAATACGCAAGCAGACTACTCACTAGCGCTGAGCGCAACTACACTACAACCGAGCGTGAAGCCCTCGCAGTTGTCTGGGCTCTGGACAAATTCCGCGGGTATGTAGAAGGGTCTGAAATAATTGTTGCAACTGATCATCAACCACTGCGATGGATCCTTACCTTGAAGACACCTACAGGTCGCCTCGCGCGATGGGCCCTGAAGATACAGGCCTATAATCTGAAAATAGAGTATCAACCCGGTAAGAAGAATGTTGTTGCCGACGCACTCAGCAGACCTGTGTGCGATACCACAACAGAGAGTTCCTGCAGCATTTGCTCTGTTGTTGTTGATATGCCTCGTGTAACATCAACTGACCTGAGGGACGCTCAGACCGGAGATCCAGAAGTTTTCAAGATTATGAAGGACTTTGAGAGTAACAATACCCTAGCTGCCACACGTTGGACCGAGCGAGGTTACTACATGTCACAGGGAGTACTATACCGTTTCAACCCTGACGCTGAAAGCGACGATCCTCAGCTTGTTGTCCCACAATCCATGAGGAAGGAGATCATGGAAGAGCTGCACGACTCGCCCACAGCTGGACATAATGGAGTCGAAAGGACCTACCAACGCGTGAGCAAGAATTATTACTTCCCAGGTATGAGAAAATACATAGCAGAGTACATCAAGGACTGCAACGAGTGTCAACGGTACAAACCCATCCAACCTGAAGCCCGCAGGATTGCTGCAGACACCTACGCCGGCTCAACGATTCGAGATACTTGCTATGGACCTTTTTGGACCCTTACCTACTGGTGAAAAAATG
>NC_133501.1:3476564-3477617 GCF_025370935.1 Choristoneura fumiferana | reverse complement strand
AGAAGTTTTCCTCAGATATGGAGTTCCTCGACGAGTGATATCTGACAACGGAGTCCAGTTTGTGTCCCAGGTCATGCAGAAGGCCATGTACACCCTAGGAGTTCAGCAGAACCTCATACCTCTCTACCATGCAGAAGCAAATCCGGCCGAGAGAAAGAACCGTGACCTCAAGGGCCAACTAGCAATCATAGTTGAAGGTAACCACAACAACTGGCCGAGCGCACTGCCCGCCATACGCTTTGCCATGAATACCGCCGTGACACAGAGCACAGGGAAATCGCCTGCCTACCTCGCCTTTGGGAGAGAGATGCGATCACCTGTTGAAGCCAAACATGACCTGCGGGCCATCATCGAAGCTGAGAACTTCGTACCACAGATAACTCCGTACCTGTTGAAGCTCAGCGACGACCTTGTTGACGCTCGAGAGCGGATTACCCAGCAACAAGACCGCAGGAAGGCCTACGCGGACCAGAAACGCCGACCGCATGACGAATATAATGTTGGCGACAAGGTCCTATTAAAATCTCATGTGCTTAGTAATAGCTCGAAGGGGATTACCAGCAAGTTTGCCCCCCGTCGAGACGGACCCTACACCATATCCAAGGTAGTCAGTCCTACCACTTATGTTCTGTCCAATGACAACGAAACGATCGGCAAATATCATGCCGTCGACTTGACGAGGTATCATCAGAGGAGTGGTGATGAACCTGCAGGTCCTGTGATGCCACAGAGGAAGAGAGGCAGACCGCCGAAGCGGGCACCGGCTGCCCATACAACCCCTGCAGCGACAGGAGAAAGGAGGAGACGAGGGAGACCACGCAAGAACCAGACTGTGTGTCGGCCCATGGGCGAGGACGTCCCCGTGGCCCGAAGGGGGAGCATGTAGCACGATCGCTCCACCTACAACACTCACCTTTCACCTCATTCACAATTCCATTCCATTCATCCACTCATTCACACCGCGCGCCATATTTACCAGTTCAGTCCGAGCCCGCCCAAGATGGCGATAACACCGCGCGCGACCTTACAGCAGCAGAAACTGTTCCTTGGCCT
>NC_133501.1:3423154-3468249 GCF_025370935.1 Choristoneura fumiferana | reverse complement strand
ACAAAAGGGTAAAGGAATGTAGCCTATGCCTACTTACATTAAAGGTAACCTCATGTTTTTTTAATGTTTAGTGTTTTTTTGTCTTTTGTTTTTTGAATCTGAATATTGTGTCGGTCTTTCACTTTGGTTAAAGTTGTTTTATTTTTTAATGTATGATAACCATGCAGATGGTCTCAAAGGCAGCGCCATTTGTAACACCGGCAATTTTTCTGATTTGAACCATTTCGGATATGCACATAGATATTTTTTTTTTAATGTCACGAATAAATGTTTTCTTTCTTTCTTTTTTTTATACATTTTTGCGTCGGGTTAAAAAGAGTAGAATTATAAAGATAGTGTTTTTCGTTTTTTTTTATGATGTTTCAATGCAAACAAACAAACAAGCAAATCTTTTATCTTTATAATGTGCATCCATGTCTCAGTTTGATTGTCGATATGGTTTCACGGGATACCCGTAAAGTAACAAAAAGTTGAAATACAAAAGAGTTGAAATAAAAAGTACAAAAAGACTCCAAAAAAACCAATCATAATTTTGTTGTATGTACCTACCTACATAGAGGGATAAACGGTTTTTTTTAGTTTTATTTATTCATTATTTAATTACACTAACTATCACTTTTATTAGTAGCTCCTATCAAGCTCTAATAATTTTCCGCCGAATTTTGGTGGATTTGATGTTATTTGGTATTTGACGTCATTTTGCACGCACACAGTGACAACCGGACTGGCGTAACGGGAGCGTAAGATCATGTAAGGTGAAGCTGTCAAGAGGTCACGCACACAAGCAAGAGGAAGTTGGGACGTTTTGAATTGCATTGCTTCCTACTGACACATCTAGTGTATAAATAATCAAAGGTTGCCGCTGTCTTGAGCTAAGGTTATGACAAAAAACACAAATAAAAGCAACTTAATTTATTAAACACAAGCATGACAAATAAAATATATATTAAAAATATGTCAATCGTATAGCCAATCGCAGACCATGGGGCCTACCATGATCTTTTCATAAACGATCCAAACGCAGAGCAGTTCAATTTAGGCACCTAAACTGAATCGTCGAAATTGGTACCACGACGTTTATTTCTCAGAATGGTTTACAAGTGAATGAAAGACTGATATTGTCTTTGGTCCGAAACTGAAACGCTAAGTCGCGAAACCAAATATTGTATATTAAAACCTCTTTATTTTGGAAAACCATAACTCTATGTCATTCCGTGTTCTTAGCAAACGTTGTGTTGATTACAAATAAATGTTTACGCTGTCACTAATCCACGATTCTATTTTCTCACTGAAAATTAGTTTTATCAATGAGGAGTTAAGAAGCACAATGTCCTATGAAAAGTTATAAAACTTGAATAAAGTTTAAAAGTTCTTGAAATTTAAAAATATTCCAAGTAAAACACTTAAAATTCCAAAAGAATTGACAGAATGAGTAACTTATACACAATCGCTAAATTTGACACTAAAGCGATTCAATTCCTACTCAAGTTAAGCGTCATGGTACGAAAACCGCTTGAAGTGAGTGAATGAAAATGTCTATCGCTGTCGCTGAACCGTGCTTGAACTGAATCGCAAAAGTAACGTCGTGGTACGAAATAGCGATGCAGTTCAGTTTTAGAGCCTAAATTGAATCATATTAAGAGAGCGTGGTAGGCCCCAGGTTTGAGTTCGCCTAGGCATTCCAAAGGAGGGGTTGCCAAGCTAGTAGCAGTCCATCCGTCCCCCATAACAGCTATAGTAGCCGGTGTAGCCATGGGCCCGGCAGCACTCATCCTTCTCAGGATCAATACGGGAGCAGACCTTGAAGCAGAAGGAACTTTGTCACACTGTCATTATCTCTAGTAGAGCATTTCCAGACAGGCCCTATACAACTCCCGCTGACGCTTATTTATTTAATACGAGAGTGAGAGGGACGGCACGATACGAACTTCGATTTTCAAATTTCGTAGTAGTCCCCCAGGGCCGTCTTAAACGCTGCGGGGGGCCTGGAGCACACAAAAACATGGGGTCCCTTTGGAAATTAAAGAAAAAGAGTATTAATTTTTCCCCATTTTGGACATCGGTCTTTTGGGGGGGCATGGGCTGAGGGGTCCTGGGCACGGGCCCCGTGTGCACTTACGATAAAGACGGTATTGTTTCCACCAGAGATGTGCGGGAATGCGTTACGTTACGAGGAAAGGGTTTGTCATGAACAAACAGAAACCCTTCATTTACCTATATGGGGATACGGACTACGCCGAGCTGGCTCTAAATTATACTACGAAGAGCAAAATGCGAACTATGTATATCTCGCCGTCCCGCTGATTGATTAGTGTTAACTGACGGTCAAATGTGATGCCGTCTCCGTCTATTCGAACAAAACAAATAGAGACGGCATCACATTTAGTTAACACTAATCAATGGATGGTGAAACAGCCCCTTAATAAAGTGTTTTCCCGCGGCTTCGCACACGTAAGTCATTGGATCCAGCAGCTGAATTGAAATTAAAAACGAAATTGACATTTCAAAGTTCAGTATCTCAAAAGCGGTTCAACCGATTTTAATGAAACATAGGTAAGAACTACCGTAAAGAAATTCGCACAAAAACCACATGAAAAGCGGTAGCGTTGCATGGAGGGCTACAATGCGATATATTTTTGACGACCGGATGGCTAAGTGGTTAGAGCACCTGACTACGAAGCTTGAGGTCCTGGGTTCGAATCCCGGCCGGGGCAGATATTTGTGTGAATAACACGAATGTTTGTTCTCGGGTCTTGGATGTTTAATATGTATTTAAGTATGTATTTATCTATATAAGTATGTTGATCCGTTGCCTAGTGCCCATAGTACAAGCTTTGCTTAGTTTGGGACTAGGTCAATTGGTGTCAAGTGTCCCATGATATTTATATTTATATTTATATTTATATTCATATTTATATTTATATTTATATTTATATTTATATTTATATTTATATTTATATTTATATTTATATTTATAATATATTAATATTTATATTTATATTATATTTATATTTATATTATATTTATATTTATATTTATATTTATATTTATATTTATATTTATATTTATATTTATATTTATTTATATTTATATTTATATTTATAATTATATTTATATTTATATTTATATTTATATTTATATTTATATTTATATTTATATTTATATGCGATGACTGAAAATGCGTATTAAATAGATTACAAATTTCCTCGCCATTAGTGCTCGTTACACCTTTATAATGCATAGTTCGGCGAAGATTATTTTTACAAAAAAATTGATTTGACATAAGTCCAAAAAAAGTTGGCATGAGTTTTTATTTTACTTTCAGAATAAGATATGTAATTATTGTAACACTCATATTCCAACTTGTTGGCACGTTTACGTAAAATGCTAAAGCTTTGATAATCTAATGGATTACCGTACAGTTTCCACAGTTTGTGATATTTACGTTCGTCTCTTAATATTTTTTGCAAGGGTTTACTATACCAAACAGGGACGGAAGATGACGAATGGAATATAACTACTTGTAGGAAAATTCTGTAAAAAATATTTTTAATACGCATTGTACGATTTTGACAGCTACGAAACACTATCCTGAGCGTGTCCGATACGCCCTCGGCCAGTTTTTAGGGTTCCGTAGCCAAAATGGCAAAAACGGATCACTTATATTTTCGCCACGTCTGTCTGTCTGTCCGTCCGCGGCTTTGTTCAGAGACTATCAATAATAGAAAGCTGTAATTCTTCACGAATATATATATGTAAACTATGCCGACAAAATGGTACAATATATATATTTTTTAATTTTTTTTTAGAGTACCTCCCATAGACGTAAAGTGGGGGTATTTTTTTTTTCATCCAACCTTGTAGTGTGGGGTATCGTTGGATAGGTGTTTTAAAAAACAATAGGGGGTTACTAAAACGATTTTTCCATTCAGTGTTTTGTTTGCAAAATATTCAACTTTAAAGTGCAAATTTTCATTAAAATCGATCCCCCCCTTCTAAAATCTAAACCGGTGGGTGGACAAATTTGAAAAAAATCAGGATGGTAATAAGTATATCAAACTTACAAGGAAAACTACGTCGGTTAAATTTTCTTGAGAATTATTGCAGTTTTTTTTAATTCGACGGGATGGCAAAAGATTATTTATTTATTATAATGCTTGTAATAAGTTTGAGAGTAAATAGCAGCCTAAGGTATAAAATATACCTAAACTTGGAATATTCCGTACAAAATACGAAATCCTTAGAAAAATATTACTTATTTTTTTCGTAATGGCTACGGAACCCTATTCCGGGCGTGTCCGACACGCTCTTGTCCGGTTTTTTTCGTTTTCGGTTTATCTCTGTAGGTCAAACATACAATCCTCATACTCGGAATGATAACAGAAGGTAATACTGTCTGTGATCAACAAGTAATAAAAACCGCTCAAGCGTGAGTCAATTTCAGGGAAAATATTTTTTAAATATTGTAAATAAAATTAAAAATAATGCGTTTCTTGTATGAGGACATCGTGTGCAAATTTCAGCTATAGCTATTAGTGCTTTTCACGAAGACGCGTGATTTTGACAAAATTAGACATTAATGACATTGTAATAAGAAACACGGCACGCGTCATCGTGAATCATCATCGAGACTCTACCTATCCATACTAATATTATAAATGAAGGAAAGAAAGAAGACATTTATTCACTATAACACAGAAGACACACATATACAGCAAAATGCGAAAGTGTGTGTGTTTGTACGTTTGTCCGTCTTTTTTTGACATGGATATAGTTTATGGGCCAGAGAGTGATTATAGGCTACGGGACTCAAACTTAGTAACGAACAAATAAACAAACACGAAATTTCGCATTTATTATATTAAGTGGAAAGTGGGATGAATTACTGTATATCATTGTATATTTTTAGTTTTATTGATTTATTTTGATTGTTTTTTTTATTGTTATATAAATTAATAATTATTTAAAAAATATGTAGAAACTTTTTCGAACGAACGAACCTTGATCCTTAAACGAAGATTTTACTTTATGCACTAGAGCATAAAAAGTCATTTTATGTCGCCTAGATCCAGCTTAAGTACGAACTTTACGATGAGAAATGAAAAATATTTTTCACATCAGCACCTCAAACAGGCAGGTTTTGCTATGAAAAATCAGTAAGCAAAATCGCATTTTGCTCACTCCGTGAGACAAAGTAACTTTTTTTTTTTTTTTTTAAATGCTGAGTACAGTGTTGGGTCTACTCACTGAAATCCAAATATTTAAACTTTACTTTGATCTGTCATTTCACTTCAACTCGAAAAAAGCAAGAGATAGGATCAAATTTGTCGATTACAAACTTAAATTAAATTTTTGGTATTAAAAATCTATCGAAATATTTCCAAAATGTAAATTTTCCCGATCTTTTAATACAGTATGCAACCTCGTTGCACGAAAGCCGCGTCTCTTGTTTTTTTTTTTATAAAAGAATTCCGTATACTGCCTCTACAGTATAATTATTATTTGTTAAATTGAATGATTTTGAACAAATCTATTTATGTTTATGTAATAGAAATCTTAAAAAAAATCATATTTAAAGGTTTAATTGTTCAACCTTTTCAATTACCCCGAGATAAGGCTTTTTGCAGTATAAAAAATTAGTGTGACATTAGTACAAGAAGTTAAGATTGCATGTTATGAGTATGCGATTTGTATTGTAGCTACTGGACTCTTTTTATGGTTTTAAATGTAATTATTATATTTGATAATAATCGGATTCTATTTTAAAAAATGTGTTTGTTTTGTAAACATGTAGGTATATGTGGTTTTATTCTTATGTTACATTTAAATTATGTTCTCGCTGCTGAGGTGAAAAATTGTATGTGTCACACGAGACCAAAGTTTTTTTGCATCTCGTGTATTTCAATCCCTTGCTGATCTCAGGATTCTAATCTAGAATCACTCGCTAACGCTCGTGATTCAATTATAGAATCCTTCGCTTACTCGGGATTCAAAATCAACACTCGCAACAAAAAACAACTTTGCTCTCTTGTTGCACAAATAACTATTTCGTTGTTGGTAGGCAGGTACAAAACTGGTATTTGATTATGTATTCATTTTGCTTGGCACTGTTTGTTTCGTTTTGTTTTTTGTTGTACATTTATACTTAAGGTGATAATTTTTGTTCTCGGTCCTCTGGGTTGTGGCAGAATATCAGTGTTTTGCTCCTATGAGCAATGTTGACCACTGAGCCATGGCTGTTTTGCACTATTGCAGCGCACACAATCAATTCAAAACTGTTCTTTTTTTTAATTTCTGGAATTTTGATTGTGTGTTTTGCAGTAATAAATAATTTATCTATCTATCAAAATTAGTGGCCCGCCGTCTGTGAATAGTTTTGAACTCAGAAAATCTTGCAAATTATGATTCTGAATGTTGCCAGGAGGTCGGTGGTCCATTTTTTTATACCTTTTATACCATCATGTGAATGGACTGAGAAAATGCTTTTGAAACCATTTTAATAATTATTTTCCTGGCAATATCCCATTTTTACAAGCTTTCATTTAACTTGCAATGTATGTATGTATGTCTGTATGTAGGTACAATGTGCGTGTCAAATTCAGTCAAATCTTGCAAGTTGAATTTGACCCACTTCCAGTGGCTGGATTGACTTGAAATTTGGCATACTTATGTAAATACAATAATCGGATAGTGACATCGGATGGTGGACCAGTCAGGGTTGTCTCTGAAGGACACTTCAACAGCTAATGGCATCGACTTGAAATTTGGTACGGAAATGTAGTTTCGATGACGATGAAAGTACAATCAACAAAAATTACAGTCAGCAAAAAAGCTCTTATTAAAAATAAAAAAAAATATCGAAGTACTTTTTTTCTTATTATTAAAAATAAAAGTTATCAACTGACTCGGTATTCGTTATATGTAAAAAGCTTGTAAAAAATGGATGTTATCACGAAATTTGTTATTAAAATGTTCCAAAAGCATTTTTTTTCAGTCCATTCACCAGGGTTCAGTCCAGTCCAGGGTATTAAAAAAAAGACCACCGGTTTTCCTGGCAACATTCAGAATCATAATCTGCAAGCTTATCCGAGTTCAAAACTATTCACAGAATGCGGTCCCCTAATTTTGCATACGCAACTTCCCTTGGCGCTAGCTCTATATGCCCTAGCTCTAGCTCTATATGCCCTAGCTCTAGCTCTATATGCCCTAGTTCTACGTGCCATGCACGGAGCGCCAAAACCGGTCCCGATACACTTCTCATGGGTATGACACACCATTGACATGTTGTAGTCCGTGTCGCGTTACATTCCGTGTCTGATACGTTCTTGATACGGTCATGGTATGATACATTTTAATGGGTAGAGGCCTTAAAAGATAATTTTAGAGCCAAGTAAGGCTACGCATTGTTACTATACCTATTAGCAACAATGCAGCCTTTGTAACTATCAAAAATATATAGTAACTAACTAGTGACTAAATATATAGTAAGTAACTAGAGTTTACCCGCGGCTTCGCACGCGTAAATCATTAGATACAGCAGTCGACTATAAATTCCGGAATATTCATAAATTCCCGTGGGAATTCCCGAAAATTACATCGTGTTTTACATTGACGTATTAAAAACAACCACCCCAAATTTCATGAGTCTAAGCCCAACAGTTGTTATTTCGAAATTTTATCCCTATCCCGTGGGAATATCGAGATAAAAATAGCCCTATGTGTTATTCCAAATGTGCAGCTATCTACATACCAAATTTCATCTAAATCCGTCCAGCCGTTTTAGCATGAAGGAGTAACAAACATACACACACACAAACTCGCATTTAAAATATAAGTAGGATGTACCTACTTTTTTAAAAGTAGAGAAAAAAAAGATTAAATATAAAAGTTTTCCTTTAGGAATGGAACCCGAAAAATAATCAGGCACACTTTAATAGATTAACTTTGTTTTTATACTCCGTTTAATTTAAGGTTTGAATTAACGGTCAAATTGTAACACACGTTTCTTGGTATTTCGCCATCAGCCAAATAAGTGGTCTACCAATTTTTAAACAAGTTCCTATCAAATTAGTATGTCGCTAAAGTCGAACTTTCAAGTTGACAGACACGTCTATTGGCATTATTGTTTTATGGCATGCAAACGATTTCCAACTTTAGGGTGGTAGACCACATATTTGGCTGATGGTACCTACATTCATTAGCGGTACTTATATATTATAGAAGTTAACACAATTTTAAATAATTTCGTTGTTTTATTTAAAAACGTGTGCAAATTTTACCCTTAAGTTTCAAATGCTAAAAATAAATGGAGTATAGGTGCGGTTATTTCGACCACCGGTTCGGAAAAACCTCTGTTGAGTAAGAATCCAGCAAGAAACTCAACGAGGTATATATTTTTTTAAACAGATTATTAAATTTCACAATATTATTAAATGATATCTATACATCACAAGTATTTAACACAACTTTATTTTTAACATCTAAGAAACATCGCTAGAAAACCGAATCGCTCTACTCGTTTAAGAGCTACGGTGCCCAAATAGACACAGAGACACACAACACACGAACTTATAACACCCCTCTTTTTGCGTCGGGGGTTAAAAATACATATCGCTCATTTCGTACAATAGTTGATTGTCACTTCGAGTGCCGTCGTATTTAGACTGAACTCCGATTTTTCTCGAAAAAAAATAGATTATGCACTCCATCCGTATCTTACCACGGCCAGTGTTTTTCCACGCGGGAAAACCACTAAAGGAAATTAGTAATGGGCTCTTTGTGTCTAATCTAAACCTACATAGGTAATATGCGTAAACGAGTTAGTCATTAAGTACAAGCTTAGCTTTTATTTAGTTTCACCTGTCCCTTTGTCTGTCTGTGTAGTCAAATCTTGCAAGTAAACTCGAGCAACTTCCAGTAGTCAGATTGACTTGAAATTTGGCATACTGATGTAAGTCGCATGACGATACAATAATCCGGTAGTGGCATCCTGGTAGTCCGGCTAGGATCGTCTCCGCAGGACGGAACTCTTCAACTGTTAATGGCATCGACTTGAAATTTGGTATGTCGACAAAATGTACAGTCAGCAAATAAAGCTTGTATTAAAATGAAATGTTTACCAATAACTTTTATTTAGGATTCTGTACCCTAAGATTCATTAACGGGACCCTATTTACTGTCACTACGCTGTCTGTCTGCCTGGATAACCGTAAAAGAGCAGAAGTTTATACATTGCCGCTCTAACAAGAAATCCCACTAATAAATATTATAATTTCATTATAGCCCTACCATTTTAATAAATTATAACTCAATAGTTATTTGAGTATAAAAATGGTTCTCTATTGGATGGCATACAATTACTTGTAATAATTGCTCTTAGCCGAATTAGCAATGTGCATACTCATCATTACGCATAAATACAGAAAGCATCATATTCATGAAGACTAAAGTCAAATAGCATAAATGTAAAAAGTCATAATAATAAATTTGCACCATTACAAAGTGCATAATCACAATCACGAGCCAGATGCACTACGAGAAAAGGTTAGTTTTGTATTAATATATGTAGGAACTAAGGCGAGGTCGGCGGAGGTCCGCCGCGAACCTCCTATTTCTGCGTTGCTTGGGCGCTACGTACCAGGATAACATACTTGCCTAACCTAACCTAATATTTTGTTGTTCATTTATAACAAATAATCAATAGACCAAATAATAATACTAATGTCTAATGTGTATTAGTCTAATACAAATCAGTCCAACTGAAATTATTCTAATATTGGCATATTAATGCCAAAAAAGTAGTAGGCCAAAATATTACTATGCGACAGTACTGTTATGCCAAATCAATTATGCGATTGAAGGGGATCCCATAAAAACAGCTGTCCTAAACCAAATTTAAAATTTGCCATGAAAAGCTGCCAAACAATTATTTTTTGTGATTTCTTCACATGCATAAGATAATAAACTATTAACACTTACAAAATACTCGTATGAAGGAACCAACGGGATTTAAAAAAAAAATGCCCTAATTATAATAGGGTAATTCCAAAAATAGTGGCACCAGCAGGTCAAAGTTTTTTGTAAAAAAAAAATGGGCCAGTTTTACCAACTAAGTATGAAAAATATTTTTTAAATATTACAATTGGGGCATATTTGTAAAAGGCACCGCAAAATTCATAAAAATATAGAAATTTTGGCGTGTTGAAGTTTTGGAGATACAGGTTAAAGTTGCATTGCGCAGGTTAGTAGAGAAAACATTACAAGTTAAAGTTAAATTTTAGAGATTATTTACAAAAGAGTAGATATCTAGAGGCGAAGGGGTTGAATTATGCTTTGACACCGAAACGAATTCCTTATAGAACCGTAATTAGTAGCGTGGAAGAAGCGATAATGCGCAATAAAGTGACTGTGAGTAAAAAGGGCCAGTTTACCGAAAAACAATGTCACTGCGGAAGATCGTTTGGCTTTATGGATTATTAGGAAGAACCAGGAGGTTTTTGTACTTAAAGTGGCTAAGGGTAATACCACTGTGGTGATGAACTCTAATGATTACGAGAGTAAAATAAGGAACTTGTTGGATGACGATCAGGTCTATAAGCCAATGTCGTATAACCCTACGACCAGAATTATGCGCCGTATAAGGACTGTTGTCAGTCTACAAAGATCTGTTTGACGGTGATGATTTTGAGCGCCTTTACAAGCCGAAGACCGTGCAGCCGCCGCCGAAGTTATATGGGTTTATGGGTTGCCGAAAGTGCACAAGACGGGCGTGTCTTTAAGACCTATCGTAAGTCAAATTGCTTCTCCTACTTACGACCTTGCGAAACACGTAGCATCGATGTGGTGGCCGCTTGTGGGGGAAAACGTCATCTTAGGTTAAAGATTCTCGCCATTTTTAGAAATTCTCAGCAGCATTAAGATGGAACCGGAAGACGTTATGGTGAGTGCGGCGTCACTTTTCACCAATGTTTCTCTTAAAGAATGCTATGAGATAATTCGGGGGAAGTTACATGAGAATGATATTACTATTATTGTTATTATTATTATTTGATTATGTTAGAGTCCTAGCTACAGAATGATGGATATCACTATCTACAGATTGATGGCTTTGTTATGGATAGTCGCGTGGCATCGGTGATAGCCAATATCTGGATGGCACATTTTGAGACTTTAATAGATCTACAAGCGTGGAATGTAAGATTGTAGAAACGGTACGTCGATGATGTTTTGTGCGTTATGAAAGGTGGGAAACCTCAAGTGGAACAGTTTCTGGCATATCTCAATTCCATTCATATAAAGTTTAGGTACTTTTACTTATGAGTTGGAAGAGGGGCATACATTAGCTTTCCTTGATGTAAAGGAAATGGCAAGAGGGGATGGTTCTTTGACATATACCGTGGATGCGTGGATGCGAACGCATCGTCTCACCACCATCCCAGACATCTCATCCGTTGCGAGCTCTTTGCAAAATAGGGCATTTGATTTCTGTGACTCTGAATTTGTTGAGGACGAGTTGAGACATGTTCAGGAGGTACTGAAGTGTACCGGATATGTGGTGAATAAATGGGAGCCTAGAAGAAGGTCTGTCTATGTGTCTGTCTGTGGCATCGTAGCTCTTAAACGGGTGGACCGATTTGAATGCGTTTTTATTATTTCATAGTAGGTTCACTTATATTTTTCTTAATAGCTTATAATGTGTCCCACTGCAGGGCAAAAGCCTCTTCTTTCTTATTCCACTCGTCTCTACTAACCGAAAAAAAACCTAAAGTAATCACCGATTGGGTTCCATGCGACGGTCACCGGAGCAGAGGCAGACCTAGGAGATGGCGGGACGACCTGGACCGATTCCAGTCAGATTGGCAAGAGCTGGCCAAACTTATAATAATAATAATAATAATCATTTATTGCCCATAATTTCTTATTTTTTTAAATTTCTAAATACTATTATTCAATTTCAGATTTTTTTACAGATAATTTAAATTAAATAATTAGTTTTTATTAGCGTTGACATAAGTACTTAAAATCTCTTTTTTTATATTTTAATTATTTCTTTTTTGTATAGGTACCTATATAATATTATTTTATTTTAATCCTAGTTTTAATTTTAATTTCATCTTTGATTATTGTACGCCTATCGGCAAAACATAATGTTGCATGCCAAATTTTGTAATCAGTTATACATTATGTTTACAAATAAATCACTTTGACTTTGACTTTGATAAAAAATACACACCCCTCTTTTTGCGTCGGGGGTTAAAAACGAAATATCAACCGCTGGGTCATGAAGAGTGAAAAGAGTCATTTTGGCAAGGTTCTTGTTAAGTGAAATCCCGTTAAAAGCCGCGAGAGATTACTAGTGTTAAATAAATTAATACCGAATACTTACTAACAGAAATCTTCCATAATATTAGGTACATGTTATATCAACAATAACAATGATTCAGGAAAAATAAACGCCGTTATCATTTTAGAACTGGGTTTTACCGAGCCCTTTCGCGTATATAAGCTAAGAATCTTGCGGTGGCTGGACACAACTATTTTCTAATTCATCTTTGACAGACGTAATCCAAGATGGCCGCTCTGAAGACTATGTTTGTGCTGGTGCTGATGGCCATCATTTTGGCCAGCGCCTTTGCTGCTCGAGTCGGACCGTGTGACCAGGTACTTTTGCATGGTTCTCCATCGTTTGCTCGAATTTCATATGCCCTAATGTATCATTTTCTAGAATTTTCATTTGCCATAAAGTAATTTATTTCTGAAATAGTAATTTCTTCAGAGTTCATATTAAACTAACCTAACCTACTCCATTGTATATGATGACATTTAAAAAAATCCTGAAAACAGCACGGTTATATATATTTTATATTTTATGGCAAATGGTATGGCAAGTGAAATTCGGGCAAATGAAATTCGGGCAAGTAAAGGTAAACGCTTTTGCATACTAACATAAATAGGTACATAAAAAAAGCCGTGGTGGCCTAGATGGTTTGACCTATTGCCTCTCAAGAGGGTCGTGGGTTCTAGCTCATGCTTTTCAGAGTTTTTGAATTTCGATATTTACCACGAGCTTTACGGTGAAGGAAAACGTCGGCGAAGCAATTTAATGGTGTGTGTAAAGTTCCCGATCCGCACTGGGCCCGCGTGGGAACTACGGCCCAAGCCCTCTGCCCAGCAGTGGGACGTATATACAAGAAGGCTCTGTCCATGACGCTTTAAATCCAAGGTTCGATTCTACTCATACTCATACTCATATTTTTTTTTCATAGGTACAGATTAAATGTAATTTTCAATGTATGCGATACAATACAAATTAACAGCACATTAATATTATGTTTACTCATCCAAGAGATGTCAAATAAATGACAAAAATTATTCATCATATAAGGCGCTAGCTAACCAAACTTACAGCAGTAAGGGTAAGCGGCTATAGTTTTTACTCAGTTCCATTCCATGCCATTAGTTCCGTTCGTTACGTCCATAACGCTGAAACGAAAATCGCATCACCACAAAAAAAAGTACCTAACTCGTTATAAAAATCACCACTTAACGCTTGAGTGAAACGTGAAACCATGCCATTCGTTTCGTTCCGTTCTTGACGTCTATGACGTTGAAACGAAACTCGCATCACCGCAATAGAAGCTCGTTGCAAAAATCACCACTGTCGCTTGACGTGAAACCTGATTCGGGGACTCGTCACGTCACTGGTTACTGTAACTGGTGACGTTAAATAATGTCCACCTCTACAGCTCAGCCTAGCGGGGATAGGTAAATGAAGCTTTCTATTGCTCAATGACAAACAATCCTCGTAACGCATACTCGCACATCTCTGGTGGAAACAATACCGTCTTTACCATAAGGGCAGACGGGCCCGTGCCCAGGGCCCCCCCTGAAGCCCCCGACAGGCCGATATATACTAAAAAAACCGGGAAAGTGCGAGTCGGACTCGCGCACCGAGGGTTCCGTTCACAATTATAGGTATGTAAGTAAACGGGAATCGTGTCTTGAAGATATTTCTCGCTTTTATCGAGTGATTTAATACATCCAGTGTATGCAGAGCACTACTCTTAAGCAAAATGTGCGCAAAGTGGGGTCAGATTATATTGGACATTGATATTTACAGACAAACATAAAAAAACAAGATTTTCATACTTTTCTAGTTGGTTGTGTTATACTAGTATAAGCTAGCTACCTTCATACCAAATTTCAAGATTCTGAGTTCACGGGAAGTACCCTGTATGTTTTGATTCCCTTGCGAGGTTCGAAAATTTGCGGAAATTTGCAGCATAAACGGCTGCATCTTTTGATTGCGTTGGCTTAGAAGTTTGATTTTTTCACAGCTCCAAGGGACAGTAGACCTCAGTATTTGATATAAATTTCAGTTTGATACCTCCACGCGTTCCTGAGAAAAAGGGTCTTGACAGACAGACAGACAGACAGACGGACAAAAAGTGATCCTGATTCCATTTGAGGTACGGAACCCTAAACAAAAGGGTTTTTTTTATATTCACTTTTTTTAATTGCCAAAAGAGCACCTTTGTGTGCCCCAGTTCCCCCGCATGGTTTACGACGACCCTGGGTGGAACCGCAGCCTAAACAGGGGGGCATCCATTTAACACGTTAGGCAATTTTGGCGATTTTCGACCCCCACTCCCCTCGTTTTTGCTCGAACCCCTCCTAATTATGTCACGTAAGATTTTTCAAACCGCATATTTTCAATATAAAGAAAATTAATTTGTGTTTTTAATTTACAGACAAATAAATCATTACTATTAATTTATTTACAGATCAATTTACTTTGATTATCTGATATTTTCTGTGAGAAAATCGAACAATTATATATCTATGACTAGCTTTTGCCCGCGGCTTCGCTCGCGTTAAATTTGGGGTAACAATCAACATACATTTACTTTCTGCGATCCTTTTTTTCATGTTTTGATTGATTTTTTGGAGGATTTCATGGAAATATAAATACAGTAAGACGTTGTTTTAGACAGATGGTGCACATTTTGAAATTCAAAAATCAACCTACACGTAATTAATCATTCATTATTGGTACCAACTCTGAAACCCTGTTTCGCTGAAACGTTAAAGACGTTAAAGTACTACGCGTTTCTTTTACCGGCGAATTCCTACACAATATAGGATATAGGATTGTATCTCAAGAAATTGTAAAGTCCCCGCGGGAACATGAATTACTGTTATGACCTATTTTAATATTCTTAATTGTCGATGAGAGACATATTGTAGCTTTCTATTATTAAAAGAATTTGGAAAATCTGCCCCGAAATTAAATTCACTTATTTTTATTATGCGGAAATTTTGCATAAAAAAAAGAAGTCTGTCCATCAGGGATATTGTAGCTTTCTATTGGTAATAGAATTATTTAAATCAGCTCAGTAGTTTCAGAGATTACCCCCAACAAACAAAGAAACAAACAAAGTTGAGATAATTTCCTATTCCATGGGATTCTAAAAATCTTTCCCAAGTGCACCTCTCTATTACTTTAGGTCCATTTATGCCAATTTCAAGTCTCTAGCACCAATAGTTTTGGCTATGCGTTGTCTGTCAGTCAGCCAGTCATGGTACTGTTCAGGTAGAGTTAGGTATACAATTATAAATAAATCAACCCTGAAGTTGAATTCACTTTTTGCTATCCCGCGGGAGTTTTACGTTTTCCCGGAGAAAAGTAGCGTATGCCAATCAGGGACAATGTAGCTCCCAATTGGTAAAATATATTTTTAAATCAACCCCAATGATGAATTTACTTAAGTATTTCGATCTTGCGGGAATTTTGCATTCTTCTGTAGAAAAGCAGCCTATGTCAATCAGAGATACTGCAGATTACTATTAGTGAAAGATTTTTTAAAAGCGGCTCCGAATTTGGATTGTCTTACTTACTTCTATGTACCTATCCTGCGGGAATTTTGCATTTTCTCAAAGAAAAGTAATCTATACCAATCAGCAATAGTGTAGCTTTATATTAGTGGAAGAATTTTTAAAATCAGCTATGAAGTTGAATTCAGTTTTTTCTATCCCATGGGAATTTTGGATTTTCCGAAAAAAAGTGGCCTATGTCAATCGAGGATAGTCATATCATATGAAAGAATTTTTAAAAGCAGTGCCAAAGTTGAATTTACTTATTTCTATCCCGCGGGAATTTATCATTTTCCCGGAAAAACGTATCCTATGTCAATCAGGAATAGGTACTGTAGCTTTCTATTGATGTAAGAATTTTTCAAATCATACCCGAAGTTGCATTCAGTTTTTTCTATCCCATGGGAATTTTGTAATTTCCCGAAGAAAAAGTAGCCTTTGTCATTTGGGGATAGTCATATCACATAATATGTAAGAATTTTTTAAATCAGCTTCGTAATAAGACGCAATTTAATCAAAGAACTGCACGAGAGCGGTACTTACATTCACAATAATTTGGATTTTACTGCCCAAAACGTAAACAGCAACCCTACATGAAAATAAACTTATATTTATAATTTCTTATGTAAGAAATATCCCAAAAAAATCTTAGTACTCTGAGTATTGACATTCCTCCATTTTAAAAATCAAAGAATGAGCTATTTTTCTGGTCGTTTTCGCGCTTCGTAATTGAATTAATTTATTTCTATCCCGCGGGAATTTTGCATTATCCCGGATAAAAAGTAACCTATGTCAATGAAGGATAGTGTAGCTTACTAACGGTGAAATATTTTTTAAAATCGGCTTATTACAAACAAAGAAGCGAAAAAAGTTTAGATATTTCCCTATCCCGTGGGAACTTCGTAAAATCCTTTCTTAGTGCGCGTCTACATCTATTAAGGAACATATATTCCAAATTTCAAGTTTCTAGCCCCAGTGGTTTGGGCTGTGCGCATCTATAAGTCAGTCAGTCAGTCAGTCAGTCAGTTTCTTCTTTTATATATATAGATAGATATATAAATATATATATAGATATAGATTTAGTTATATATCAGTGGAGAAATATAATATTTAACCCACTTTTCTCAAAATGTTCATATGTTTCTTGAGGGTCAAATTACGTGGTATTTCAACTCCTCCCCCCCCCCTTTAAACGCCTAACGTAATTAATGGATATCCCCTTGCTAGAAATGATGACAGTGTGACAAAGTTCCTTCTGTTTCAAGGTTTGCTCCCGTTCTAACCCTGAGAAGGATGAGTGCTGCCGGGCCCATGGCTACCGCGGCCACTCCAGCTGTAATGGGGGACGGATGTACTGCTACTAGCGGTAGGCAATCCCCCCTTTGGGAATGCCTAGGCGGGACGGAACCTGGAGTACGAGTGGCTACGATTTGACCTTTTTTTCCATGCTTGTGTATAATAAATTAAGTTACTTTTAATGTGTTTTTTTTTATCCTAACATTAACTCAAGACAGCGGCAACTAATAGAATAGTCAAAAGAAAAAGCCACTTGAATTTCAACGGTAAAATTATCATAGACCAAATATAATATTTGGTCAATGCTATTATTAATAAAGCCATTTTTTAAATAATAGCTTATAACTTACTTGGCCCCTATTTGTTTAAAGCTTTTTATTTTCTTTTTAAAAGCTTTATGTTAACTTGCAATGTATTTAATAGTAGATTGATAACCAAGGGTGCGCCAATAGTTCAAGGGGAAATGGGTAATTTCACCGGAGTTAGACACTCTTCTTTTCATTTCGACTGTGAGGAAAGTAAAATACTACAAAAAAGAAGAGAATAATAATAAATTAAATTTACTGATATCCAATCTCCAACCTTTTCGCACTGGCCACTTGCCACGTCCGACTATAAAAAAAAATCGAGTTGGTCACGCCACGACCAAGGAGCTTATAATACAAACTACTGGAGGTTGAACGCCGAACGAAGAAGTTTGTTTGTTATTTATTTATATATTCCATCTCTTTCTTTCACATTTTTCTTAACCTAACTAAAGAAAGAGACGGAATATTATTTGTGACATAGTAAAAGTCAAATTTCTTGTTTCAAATGGATGTTCGGCGTTCAACCTCCAGTGTTGTAGGTATATAAGCTCCTTGGTCACGACGTGTATCTAGATGGCCAGGCCGAAACGTGAAAAAAAAAGTGTCATTGACGTAACTCGACTCCCTGGCTAATCGTAATTTTTTTTTTTAAATACTTTCCACACTAGAGATGAAAACGCAATTTTCCACCCGGCTCTCTATCCATGAAAATTAAACTTTCCGAACAGGAGAGATGAAAAATTAGTAGAACAATGCAGAGACGTTTATTACTGAGGAGGCCGGTGCTTCACCACCCATTCCATCTCACCATAATGCATTACGACGAGCATAAATTGCTTAGCAACTGTGTTAAAGTAATTGAAATTCAACCCGTGAAGTACTTGGAATTGAGTAGTAGCTCCGTTGGTCAAATGTGGTCTTCATCATCAGTTCCACTTCACCAAATGAAAAGAGCAAATGCACAAGATACTTACTATCAAATATATCCAAATTACCATAGGTGTGCCTATATACAATATTTGAAGATTTCCCTCAATTTCTTTAGGATCCAATCATAACATCCTGATTTGGTGCTTATGGGACCTAACTGAAGGCATTCCTGATCGAACGAAAAAAATGTTTTTTAAATTGGTTCATAAATGACGGAGTTCTGAGGTAACAAACATAAAAAATACAACCGAATAGATAACCTCTTCCATGTCTTGAAGTCGGTTAAAAAAAGAAGTCCATGTTTTTGCACTCGACTGTATGTTAGGCTGTAGTTAGTACCAAAATACCTACATTCGAGAGTGGCAAGATAAAAAGAAGTTAAGAAAGTGAAGAAACATAAGCAGGTGGTAGGACCTTGTGCAAGGTCCGCCCGGATTGCTACCACCATCTTGCTCGCTAATCCTGCCGTGAAGCAGCAGTGCTTGCACTGTTGTGTTTTAGCGTGGAGAGTAAGACAGCCATCGAAATTACTGGCACGTGAGGTTTCCCATCTTAGGTCTCTAGGTTGGCAACGCGTTGGTATTGCAGATGTTTCTGGGCGGTGGTGATCTCTTACCATCAGGAGACCCATTTGCTCGTTTGCCATCCAGTTGAATAAAAAAAAACATCTGATATATAAGTAAATTAAATATATCTTGTTAGATATGTTTGTCACTCCACGTTAGCACTATTTATAAGACAATTCTACTGTCCAAAGCAAAATAAAGTATGTTTAGATGGTAAAACAGGGGAAAGAGTTCCATTAATTGTACAGAAAACACCATAAATCCATTTCAAAACGTTTATTTCCGAGCTTTATGAGCAGCTAGAGTTTAAAATTACCTTATTGGCAGAACATCTGGTTCCAAATACATGTATAATATCCCTCATAACCGTGGTCTCGGCAACAAGCATTCCTGTCTTCAGGTACATGAGAACACATCTGGTCGCACGCCGGCACTCTGGTATCTGCTGAGCAGATCAGTGGAACGGCCAGAAGGCAAATGACCAGTATTGCTTTCAGAAGCGCCATAATTGCAAACGCTGTTGGTGGTGAAGTGTGTTTCTGCAGTTGGTGCCACCGCCTTTATATACCTTTCTTACTTAGTAATTTCAAGACTGTTTAAACAAGACCTTGACGGATAAAAAATAAGTTGTTTTGATGACAAATATGGTACACTAGCTGTTGCCCGCGACTCCGTCCGCGTAGAATTCGTTTATTGCTATCCCGCGAGAACTATGCCATTTTCCGGTACAAAACTATTCTATGTCCTTCCCCGGAACTCAAGCTATCTGCATACCAAATTTCATCTAAATCGGTTCGGCGGCTTTGAAGTGATAAGGTAACAAACAGAGTTACAAACTTTCGCATTTATAATTATTAAGTGGGATGTCAGTGTTGGTCACTGTCTCAATGAATGAATAAACGAATGAAAATAACTTGACTTTACAGAAAAAAAAATACAGTTTTTCTGTAGATACAGTCTCTATAAGAACATAAGGTAATATAATGTGTAAATAAAATTACACAAATGTTTGCATTGTTACAACTATGTTATTGTTTTATGGAAAATTTCTGACAAATATGAGCATTTCAAATTTATTTTGTAGAAACGGACACATGTGGCTTTTATCAGGTAAAATAATATTGACGAAAATTACAACCTAAATTTCAGTGACGTAGAACTAAATATTTGTACGCTTGCTTGAATGCCGAATTCATGTGCTAAACTTATTTTAAGACTATTTTACTGTATTCTACACAAAAAAATGTTTTTGAAATTTGAATTTAAAATGTTAAGGAATCTTTCATGTTCTACTAACCAAGTAATTCGTCATTCGGGGCAACTCATATTTAACTGAATACACCAACGTAGTACGGTCAAGGGTTTGTGAGGGGGGGAGCTCCAATAGAGAGATCTCTCTCCAGGCAGGTGTTATGCCTGGGGACCGAAGTCCGAAGGACGAGCGTCGGAACTTGTATATATGCGACCGCGTTGAGAAACTTCGATAGCGCGATGTAGAACATGGTCGGAGTTTCTATTGTTGTTTTACAAGATGGCGCTAGGAGTCGCTACATGTTCATGAGCCACCATGGAACCATTTCACAGTAAACGTCATAGTCGCAATAACTTTTCCATTGAGAAGGTCCTTAATCGTAACTATGTTACGTCATTAATCCCTTATTAGTTTTTTTGGTATGTAATTTTTGTGTATTTTATATGTTAATTAACTAAAATAATTTTTTTGCTCACCCGTGACCTTATGATAGCTAAGTTTATGCAAGATACGCGTGCTATCATAAGGTTGCGGGTGAGCAATAAAATTATTAAAATTCAATGATATGGACCTCCGCAATGTGATGTATGTACTGAGAGGGTAGCTTTAAGCACATTAAATATATGCCATGTCACTGAAGCTCTGTCATATATCAGTCCGGTGAATAAAGCGATTTTGAATATCTCCGGAGTTTGGCTGCACCTGGATCAAAAGCTCTCAAGATAGCGTGAACATAACACGCAAAGTAACGCCTGATATATACTTTTTGTGTACCAATTACTTTTAGAATAATTTAATTTTACAGCGCATTGGTGTTTCAACTGTAATATTTTGTCGACAAATCCATATCCATACTTCCACACTTATATATACTTATATACTTATTACTTTTACTTATAATATATAATATAATTATCGGAAATATATGTATGCCGTCTTAATTATAATTCTACCCTCCTAACTTACAATAAAGGACTTAAGTTGTCAAGAGTTCACTATGAAAAATTAGTCCTTTAGTGTTGGCAGGGTAGAATACAAGTCGTATTTCTAAAATATGGCTACCCGCAAAATATTTATGTTTTACCAAAGAATGGAAGAACAAAAAAAAGGTTACATGTACATAGCAATGTATTAAAATATGTTATTTTCAGTAAACCGTAGAAGTTTCTATGTGCTATTATTAAACTATTCGGTCCGGTAGTTGCAATTAAAATTTTCGGGATTTTACAAAATTCCCCTGGGAATTTCCAAAATGTATATCGTGGTCTTCATTGAAGTTGTGTTGTCAATTACTGTACAAAATTCAAGACTCTACGAGTAAACCCGTGCTCAGCTGAAATTTCAAAATTATTCCCTATCCAAATTCAAATTCAAATCATTTATTCAGTAAATAGGCCGCAATGGGCACTTTTACACGTCATTTTTTAAACTACCAGCGCTTTCGGAAAGACCATCATTGCCAAGAAGAATGCGCCGCAAGAAACTTGGCAGAAAATCATGTTTTCAAAATAAAATAATTACAAATAAAATACTTAAAAACTACAGTATACAATTAAAGAAAAAAATACAAAATAATAATAATAATTCAGGGATGTATGGGGTCCCTTACTTACAAAACTATCCCGTGGGAATATCGGGATAAAAAGTGGCGTACCTATGTGTTATTCCAGACGTCCAACTACCTACATACCAAATTTCATGACTCTAAGCCCTGCGGTTGTTATTTTTGAGATTTTATCCCTATCCCGTGGGAATATCGAGATAAAAAGTAACCTATGTGTTATTCCAGAGGTCCAGCTACCTACATACTAAATTTCATGGCTAGCGGTTATTATTTCAAGATTTTATCCCTAGGTATCCCGTGGGAATATCGGGTCAAAAAGTCACCTATGTGTTATTCCAGACGTCCAAATACCTACATACCAAATTTCATGACTCTAAGCCCATCGGTTGTTATTTCGAGATTTTATCCCTATCCCGTGGGAATATCGGTATAAAAAGTATCCTTTGTTTTATTAATCCAAGTTATAAACTAAATTTTGCCAAATTTCATCCAAATCCGTCCAGCCGTTTCAGCGTGAAAAACATACTCACTCACTCACAAACTTTCACATGTATAATTAGTAGGATTAATTTAATTCAAAGCAGAATTAAGTGAAGAAACGTAATATGCATGTAACATAACGTTTAGTGATGGGACTGAATTTGGACTTAATGGATCTTGAGTTATATCGTCATCATCATCATGTCAGCCGAAAGACGTCCACTGCTGGACATAGGCCTCCCCCAAGGCTCTCCACTCAGACCGGTCTTGTGCTTTCCGCATCCACCGCGATCCCGCGATCTTAAACAGGTCGTCGCTCCATCTTGTTGGAGGCCTACCGACAGCTCGAGTTATATCGGTACTTACTTATTGTTAAGTGACGAATATTCTTGCAAACTCCGTTTAGCAGGCCAGGTACTTAAGTGGCAAATAATATTCCAACGTACAATTTCACTAATATTCTCATCAAAATTAGCGTAATAATCGGATTAATGATGACTTTTAAATTATTAGTTTTCTCGACTCAAGTTTCGACACTTGGACTCTCTAGTTTTGTGATATTGACAGCTGTCACCCGCGCCATGCTACAATGAAAGAACTGTAGGTACAATACAAATAATTTTCTTTCAATTATATGTATTCAGATTTCATTTTAACGTTGAAACTTAAGTGGCCCTTTATTCAGACTATTTTAAATTCGTTTATTATTAACTCCACCACAGGATATACAGTTTATTGCCTGAACTAGGGGAAACCTGTATGTCAGGTCACCAGGTCTCCAACCCTCAAACAGCTGTAACAACAGATTAAGAGAGTGAAGACAATATTATATAAACAATAAAATCCATACCTATCCATATATTATAGTGCCACTGAATTGAGCTAAGGTTAGGACAAAGAAAAACACAAATAAAAGTAACTTAATTTACTCGTATTAAACAAAATCATTACAAAAATGTTCAAATTGCAGCCAATTGTAATCCAGGTTCCGTTGAATCGCCTAGGCATTCCCAAAGGGGGGGGTTGCCTAGCGCTAGTAACAGTTCATCCGCCCTCCACCACAGCTGGAGTGGCCGCGGTAGCCGTGGGCCCGGCAGCATTCATCCTTCTCAGGATTAGTACGGGAGCAGACCTTGAAATAGAAAGAACTTTGTCACATTGTCATCAAGTCATCATCTCTAGCAAGGTGATTTTACAAAGTTTTTTTTGCCGAGTCGTGTTTGCTCTGAGCAGAAGAGCTACGAATGAGCCCGAAACATGTCGAGCTGAACTCGATTTTAGACGTGAGTTATCCGGATTAATTTCATTTATTAATATAGGTGATTTTTATACTGAGACTCCGCTGTCTGTCCGTCCGTCTGTCACAGGACTCTATCTCTTGAGAACAGACACTTGAAATTTTCACAGATTATGTATTACCTACTGTGGCCGCTATAAGAACAAATACTAAAAATAAAATAAAGCTAAAAATTACAGGGTGTCGTCATATACTTACAATGAACGTGTTTTTAAGCGTTTTTAGGTAACAAGGGGCAAAAAGTAGGTATTTAGGTAATAATAATAATTGGCCTTGACATCTTTTGCAGATGATCTAAGTAGCATCGCGACGACACTTGCGCTCGTGACTAAATAGGCCGATTCGGGACAGGATCCCCCGGCCGCACACGCGACAAGTGTACTCCCCCCAGGTGGTCGGGGGTTGATGGCCTGCTCGAGACGCCTCGTGCGCTTTTCCTTAAGCATGTGAAACCAGTCGTCATCATGTAGTGCTCGACCTTTATGAACAAGGCCCCGCCACTTACTACGATCTTCAGCTAGCTCCTCCCATTGGTTGCTAGGGATTTTAAATGCAACCATGTCGCGCTTGGCAGAATCTTTGAAACGCAACATAGGTCGGCCAACGGGCCTCTTTGCGTCTGCGACCTCTCCTCCGCCGAGGCAAACGAGTCTGCTCCATGCGGTACACGTGTCCCAGCCACCGTAGCCGCCTCTGTTTGAGTGTAGCCGTAATGCTGGGAAGCTGTGCCACGCCTAGAACAGACTCGCTGCTTTCATCGCCCACGACCAAGCACAGCTTCAGAGCCTAATGGACAAGTTTGCCAGAGCATGTGATCTCTTCTCGATGTCTATTAATGCTAAGAAGACCGTCGTATTAGCGCAGGGTTGCCCACAACCTCCAACCATCTTGCTTGGCGATGCTCCATTGGAGGTGGTTAGCAGGTTTTGCTATTTGGGTTCGCAAGTGTCGAGCAATCTCTCACTTGATGCAGAAATCGACTCCCGCATCGGCAAGGCGGCCACTACGTTCGGGAGGCTTTGTGCACGAGCTTGGGAAAACAAGCATCTTACGGTAAACACGAAGATGCTTTGTTTACCAAGCGTGTGTCTTGAGCACACTCCTGTACGGGGCTGAATCCTGGACGACATATTCAAAACAGGAGCGTCGACTAAATTCATTCCATATGCGCTGTCTTCGAAGCATACTGGGCATTACATGGAGGGACCGCGCGACAAACGAGTCTGTTCTAGGCGTGGTATTTAGGTACAGTCAGCAAAAAAATATTGAACTTTTTTTTTAAAAATGTACGAAGGTACACTATTTGTAGAATTTGTTTGTTGCTATCCCGCCGGAACTTTGCAATTTTCCAGAATAAAAATTATCCTATGTCCTTCGCCAGGACTCAAATTTTCGTATATTGAATTTAATCTAAATAACCGATTTAGACGTGATGAAGTAACAAACAAACAAACAGACTTACAAGCTTTCACATTAATAATATTAGTGGTATATAATTTGTTGAATGATAAAATAACCAACAATAAGTTGGCAAACCCCTGACTTTGTCACTTCCAAGTTCAATATCTCAAAAACGGCTAAACCGATTTTGATAAGTCATGTCAAAGAACCATCGTTAAAAAACCTGCTTTCAATTTAAAAAAAAACGCATTCAAATCGGTCCACCCGTTTAAGAGCTACGGTGCCACAGACAGACAGACACACAGACATACAGACACACAGACACACATAGCGGTTAAACTTAAAACACCCCTCTTTTTGCGTCGGGGGTTAAAAATCTAAACTATATCTAATCATAGGAAACGGCAATAAATTTTAAGACAGAGCCGTTTTTGAGATATTTGAACTTTGAAGCGACGATGTCGGGGGTTCCCAACATTTTGTTGGTTAGGTTAGTTACAGGTTATTAGTGTTTCAGTTACGAAAGCGTTTTACGGGTGCGCTGGTCGGGATTCGAACCCGCACTCTTGGCTATACGTGTTGTGTGCTACTTATTATACATGACGTGACACTGTGATTGTAGGGATGTATGTAGAAAAATACCTGGTCACACGGCCCAACTCGTACAGCAACGGCGCTGGCCAAAATGATGGCCATCAGCACCAGCACAAACATAGTCTTCAGAGCGGCCATCTTGGATTAGGTACGTCTGTCAAAGATTAACTAGAAAATAGTTGTGTCAGCCTCCGTAAGATTCTTAGCTTATATACCCGAATGGGATCGATAAAACCAGTTCTAAAACGATAACAACGTTTGTTTTTCCTCAAAGCTTGTTATTGTGGATATAACAACCACCTATTAAGGAGTGTTTATGTTACTAAGTAGGTATTCGGTATTCCTTTACACACTGTGTTTACTCGCGGCTTCGCACGTAAATTGCATCTAGCTGTTCAATTGAAAATCCGAGATTTCAGTGGGTACCATCCATCAGCCAAACATGTGGTTTACCACCCCAAAGTTGATAATCGTTTGCATATCATAAATAAAGAGCGGATTTGAAGTAGCGATTACAAGTTTAATATGGATAAGATTAGTACAAGTAAGTATTTATTTTTCATATCAACTGTACAAAGATCATGTATCGACACAAAGGATTTATGATTTATTTGTTTATTTTCCTTTACATAATAGTTTGTTGCAAGACTAACATTTATTGTATTTAATTTTATTTCCAGAACAATACAGGTCTAACTATAAAAAAGGTATATTAGGTACAATAAAATTAAATAAACTAAAACTATAATAAATCTAAAAATGGACCCTGCGGCATGGTACCATGGATGCTGGCAGCATTTCCTCGCTGGATCGCAAGACTGATGCGTTGAGCGAGGAAACTGCCAGCTCTTCGGTCTCCTGTGGTATCTCTGATTCTCTTTGATAGATCTTTGAAGAGACTCAGAGCGCCAGGTCCCCACGGACCAAGAGTCTCGACGCCAAAAGGTACAAAATCATATTCGGCTCCGAGACTACTGTATTTTCCTGCTTTGGCAGTTTCTGCCATTTCTCTATTTAATTAAGTATCTATAAGATTGCATTACGGTAACTAAGTAAGTAATAAGATAACTGTAAGACCAATAAACAACATGATATCTAATAAATAAATCTATCTATCTATTTAACCGATTGATCCTATCCCGTGGGAATATTGGAATAAAAAGTAGCCTATGCCCAGCTCACTCCAGGTGTCCAGCTATCTACATATCTCATCTAGGTATATCCTCCGTCCAGTCGTTTGAGCGTGAATGAGTTACTAACATACACACAAGCACACACAAATACTTACAAACTTTCTCATCCCACTCCCACTAATATTATAAATGCGAAAGTATGTAAGTCTGTTTGTTTGTTACTCCATCACGTCAACCGATGAACCGATTTAAATGAAATTCGGTACAAAGATAGTTTGAGTCCCGGAGAAGGACATAGGATGGTTTTTAAGGTTCCGTAGCCAAAATTTCAAAAACGGAACCCTTATAGTTTCGCCATGTCTGTCTGTCTCTCTGTCCGTAGGTCTGTCTGTCTGTCCGTCCGCGGCTTTGCTCAGGGACTATCAATGCTAGCTTAGCTGTATATATATATAAAGTATGCCGACAAAATGGTACAATAAGAAATACAAAAAAAAATTTTTTAGGGTACCTCCCATAGAAGTAAAGTGGGGGTTTTTTTTCTCACCCAACCTTGTAGTGTGGGGTGTTGTTGGATAGGTCTTTTAAAACCATTAGGGAGTTGCTAAAACGATTTTTCGATTTATTGTTTTTTTGGAAAATATTCAACTAAATTGCAAAAAAAAATTTTTGAATTTTTTATTGTACCATTTTGGCGGCATAGTTCATATATATGCAAAATTGCAGCTTTCTAGCATTGATAGTCCCTGAGTTAAGCCGCGGACGGACAGACAGACAGACAGACAGTCATGGCGAAACTATAAGGGTTCCATTTTTGCCATTTTGGCTCCGGAACCCTAAAAAGCAATAAGAACAATTACAATTCGAAACAGGTTCTTCACTCGGGATCGTCATAGTTGTGTGCAAAAAATAAAAATAAAATTACAATAATAATGTCACTACCAGGAGATCGTCCAATTAAAATACATAAAATAATTTAAAGAATAAAAATGGCAAGTAAAAACTGAAAATAAGAATTTATTTGGCATAACATAATACCTTATTTTTCATAGCATGTGTGATTGATAAATTTGATATTTACTTTACCTTATAAGACGGGTCTAAAATAGCCTAAATTAGCAGTTAAGATCTGTTAAAACATGCGATAGCGGATAAATCGGTAAAGGTCAATATCAAAAATATCGAAAATACATACAGTCGAGCTCATAAACTTGTGAGCAAAATTTTATCTAAAATATGTGAACACGCTTTTACGCCGATAACAATAGAGTTGATCGTGTTCAGATATTTTTTATCAAATGTTTGCTCACAATTTTATGAACTTGACTGTACCTAATACAGAAATCTACCAGAGGGCTTATTCCGAAATTCAAAAGTCGAAGTGCGTATCGTACCTACCGTTCCTCTCACTCTCTTATTAAATAAATATAATGCCGGCCTCAAACAGCCGGAACAGCTCTGAATTCATAATATGAATTCAGAAAAGGACGGATAGGTATGCATACAATTTCACTATTCGCCACACACATTCTGGTGAAATTCAAGCCATGCAAAACGCACACTTATAGCACAATTACGAAAAAATCAAGTAATATTTGCAGGTGTAGTTAACTAGTATTTTGAAATGGGTCCATGTCATCATTATCACCATCATCATCATCATCATTCATCATCATCATCACCATCATTCCCAACCATCAAAAATCATCATCACCTCATCACCATCATCACCATCACCATCAATCATCATCACTATTAGGCATCGGCCGAACATGGGTTTCACCGAATAGGCATACGAACGTTCGGGCGAATGTTCGGTAAAACTTTATATCCGGCATAATTTATTTCTAAGTAGAATCTAGAAATATGATTATTTTTTTGTTGAAATGTTGTAATTTAATCAGAGCAACTCTTGATTCAAACAAAAATTTCTCACAATAAAAAACTGATTGATTATATTAACATATTATTTTATTATAAAGATCACTGTAGATAATCTCAAAACAACTTATATTTTGTTTTAGTAACCAGTATTTTTATCTGCTGTTATTGGAAATAAAGCTAATGTGTCAACAAAAACATAAAGCCTCAATATACCTCATAAAATAACACATTTAACGCTTAATTCATACATGGCTCAGTACAGTAAAAAGTTTGAGTACCACTTTGCCGAACATTCGGTGATTTAGCCGAATATTCGGCCGAATACGAATATTCGGTAAACCTGCCGAATATGCCGAATACCGAAAATAAAACGAATATTCGGCCCATCCCTAATCACTATCATCATCAAATCATCATCATCACTATATTATCAGTATCATCATCATCATCATCATCATCATCCTCACCATTATCATCATCACATCACAACCACCATCGTTTCATTATCATCAACATCATCATCATCCTCACCATCATTATCATCACATCACAATCACCGTCGTTTCATTATCATCATCATCATCATTATCCTCACCATCATCATCATCACATCACAATCACCGTCGTTTCATTATCACCATCAGACATCCGAATAGCCCAGTGGATAGAGAACCTGACTACGAAGCTTGAGGTCCCGGGTTCGATTCCCGGTCTGGGCAAATATTTGTATGAAAAATAAGAATGTTTACTCTCGAGTCTTGGGTGTTTGTATTTAAGTATGTTTATCCGTTGCCTAGTATCCATAATACAAGCTTTGCTTGTTAAGTGTCCCCGTGATATTCATTTATTTATTTTACCATCATCATCATCATTTTTTAAAAAGCACTAGGTATACAAGCTTCGACCAGTAATCACCATCCTGGCCTCGTATAATTGATGGCCTCACCTGGCGGTTTGAACATCAAATTCTACTCGTCCAGCATGGCTTACTTACTAGACTCTGCAGTAGGTAATGTACTAATTGTGGTTTATTGTTCATTGATGAAGCAAAAAACCATCTTACACATTTCATTGTAATTCTTATAGACAATAGAATAGTAGGTAACTAAACTGTGGTTACTGAGTTATATATAAGGTATATCACTAGCTCAAGGTCAAGGCTTTGCCCCGTGTTTAAAAAAACCGGCCAAGAGCTAAGCTAACTCGCGCGCCGAGGGTTCCAAAACAATTTTTTACCTAAAAATCTAGTGTTAGCAGAGCTCCTCTTCTAAAGAAGCGAAATGAAAAATTTAAAAAGTTGTACAAAGTTGTACATTTTCTACTTTTTCAGTTGACACTTATTTAAAAAAAAAAACCTGACGCTAATTTCACCACAAAAAATAAGTAATTATTGTTTATAAATATTAATAATTACACAAAACCTTGTGGTGAAAGTGATAAAAAGTCAGATAATCTTTGTTGTCAGATCTAATAGAAAATTTTGATGTAGGTAGTTACAAAATTACGATTTTTTTCCTCACAAGATTCCGTGACGTTTTCCTGGCGTCGAGAAATTTTAGATGTTTTATGTAGTTTATGTTTTATGATCTCGTCCTTAGGGTTAATAATTTATTGACAAAACTGATTTCTTGTTAATTTCATAACGGGACAACTTTTTGAGTAATACTCAAATATGTACGCAGTGTGAGGTCAATTTAGATGTTTATTGACATAGACAGTTAGACATAAAAAAAAAGAAAATTTGCGTATTTTTTTACTTGTTGTTACTATGAGTTACCTCCATTTTACAAGTTTGTAGGACAAACGGAAAATAAGTACCCTTTAGGTTTCTATGTTAATGCAATTTGTACGGAAACGTCTTATTAGATATGGTAACGTCGTATTATGTTTTTGAAATAATCATGTATGTAAGGAAGAACATATGTGCAAATTCCTCCAAATTCTATGTATATTCTTATACTGTCCAGGCTATATTCGGTTGTGGAACTCCTTACCGATTGACTTACGACGCGCAAAATCTTTGTCACTATTTAAATATGTGCTTAAGGAGCACTATCTGTCATCTTGTAATTATTAGCTTTATAATAAAAAAAAATATTTGTTGCTGTTTATCTCACTGCCTATATTTATTTTAGACGTATATTATATGTACAATATAATTATGTATGTATTCGTAGATGTATTAATGTTACATTTAAATTTTCTGATCTACTTTTGATGCACCACCTGTTGTATACTAGTCGTTCCTTCTTTCTGTAAAAAAGGTTGCCTGGAAGAGGTCGCTCTTAAGCGATAAGGCCGCCTATTGCTCACCTTGTATTTTTTTCTCTGTGTATCTGTTTTCTGTGTCGCTTACTATGTCTGGTGTACAATAAAGAGTCTTTGGTATTGTATTGTATGTGATTTTCCCACTAACGTCGATAAGCCAAAGGCTACTAGAAACACAGGGAAGCTTAAAGTTCCATCTTACAGACTGGCTAAAACCAAAAAGTCGTTTCTGGGAAATTGCATACGAAACGGATACAAAATTCAGATCTATTGTCAAGAAGACATTAATATCTAAGGCGTATTATAAAGTTAATGATTATATCATGGACAGGGATATTTGGAAATAATTCCGATCCGCATTAGCGATCCCTTCAAATAGCGAACCTACTGTGTTAAAAACAAAGTTGTGTTAAATACTTGTGATGAATAGATGTCATTTAATAATACTGTAAATCTGTTTAAAATATATATACTTCGTTGAGTTTCTTGCCGGATTCTTCTCAACAGAGGTTTTCCGAACCGGTGGTAGTTTTTTTTTCTCATTCATAAGTGCTTGTTACAGCCTGAATTGAATAAAGATATTTTGACTTTGACTTTAGGGTTCCGTACCCAAAGGGTAAAAACGGGACCCTTTTACTAAGACTCGCTGTCCGTCCATCCGTCTGTCACCAGGCTGTATCTCAATGAACCGTGAAAGCTAGACAGTTGAAATTTTCACAGATTATGTGTTTCTGTTGCCGTTATAACAACAAATATTAATAATCTAACCAAACTCACTTCAAAGTTCAATATCTCAAAAACGGCTAAACCGATTTTGATAAAAAATGTCTAAGAAAACTTGCTTTTACGTAAAAAAAACTTCAAATCGGTTCACCTGCTTAAGAGCTACGGTATCACAGACAGACATAGACTCACAAACTTATAACACCCCTCTTTTTGCAGTGGGGGTTAAAGTTTAATAAATTACAGCATAATGTGAAAATTAAAATGACAGAGACATTTAACAGTGTGTATAACAGTTTAAATAAGAAAATTATAGATATCCAAAATAAATTAGTGCATTACGAAGTAAATACTATAAGAACATAAAGAAGAAAATATATATAATCTGAAGAAAAAAAAACCTGTACAACAAGCAGATATATTATAAAAAGAAGATATTAAGAAACGTTACAAATAATTACATAAAATTCGTTGAAAGACATGGATGCAAAGAAATAAACATGTGAGTAGCTGGCGGGAGCTGACGATGGATTTGGATTGGAGTGGCAAGCAGCAGGGTAGTAGATGGTGTCGTGGATGAGGTACTGGAGCCGGGCGAGATGCAAGGAGACGGAGCTGATGAGAGGACTCAGCAAACAGCAAGTTTTTTCGAACTCAACATTTTTTTGCAGCGCCTCGCCGACTCGTCATTATATCTGTTTCAAGACTTCTTGCGTGATGTCAGGATATTTCTCGGACACATCACTTCCATAAAGCAACTGCAACCCTTTCCAAGCGGTAACAGACCTGAGTATTCGATATTCATTTCAGGCTAATACCTCCATACCCATTTACCCAATAAAGTAACCTTATAACGGTTCCTTTTTCCTTTTGAGATACAGATACAGAACCCTGACTAGCCTCTTATCCTTTATAATCTTTATCTTGTAAGTTAGCCACCTACTACTAAGTAGGCAAAAATGCACACTTATTTATAAATAACGTCGGTAAAAACGCAAAAAAAAACCTTGAATTTATAATAACGTACCCAAAATCAAGCAAGAAAACGCCGACAAATTCAAATTCAAATACTTTATTCATACACGGTAATTATTATTTAATATATACAATGGGATATACTAGGACATGTAAACGTGTGCCCGAACTAGGATTCCCTGTGTTTCAGGCAAAAGAGATCAAAATGATTATCTTAATTATTCACAATGCAGAATTTAAAGCAATTAGGTTCATAATAACTAGTTAATTACACTATTAATGATACACTGATTTCACAACAGTCAATAACTTCTCTGTATCTTCGTATGTCATTTTTTGTAGGGCTGTTAGGAGTGCTCTCTTGCATTTAACACAGCCGAGTAAGACAGCCGTTGAAATTACTGGCACAAGAGGCTTTTTATAACCCCTCTAGATTGGTAACGCACCTTCAATCCTTCTGGTGTTGCGGGGTGTCCATGGGCAGTGGTGATCACTTACGATCAGGTGACCCATTTGCTCGTTTACCTTCATTTGACATTTAAAAAAAACATAGCTGAGCGGATAAAACTCTAGCTTCGCATTTAGTCTATTGTACAGAAATGGGCCTAAGGTAAAAAATCTGGAAGAAAATTTGTGTTTTCGGGTCTTCCACAAAGTGTTCCGTTACTGAGTGTGCGCGCAGTGCCACAAATAAGAGAGATGTACTCGTAGAAGTGTCGCGAAAGCCATAACCAGTCTACAAGATGATCCATAACCAGTGGCGGATTTATATTTTTTAGGAGTGTAGGGCACTTTTTATCCGCCGCCCTATGTAACTTTCTAAAATATTTTTCTCGTTGAAATCTGCCGCCCCTAGGCCGCGGCCTATACGGCCTATTGACAAATCCAGAACTGTCCATAACCACGACCACTCCTTCAGGAGTGTACGACTAAGAAGAAGAAGAATTTGTGTACGAGCAAAATAAACTTGTGTAGGTACTCTTAGCGCTCAAATTTAGACAAAACTCCAAGACATTTTGAAAGTAAATAAATAACGTTAGGAAATGCCGTAATCGTAAAAAAACGATCCGTAATTATTGGTAGGAATTGGTAGATCGATTATATTAATGATAAGGTACACTAATGCGTTAACAAACTAACCGACCACAGCTCACACAAAGACTTTCCTTATACCAGTCATACCTAAAATCGTTAGTGATCCTATATAAACGGTCTTTCCATTGGCTCTTAGTGCAGATTCACTTTGGTTTTCTTCTCATACAAGTCGTTTGACAGTTGCAATTACAACCCAAGATGGCCGCTCTGAAGACTATATTTGTGCTGGTCTTGATGGCCATTGTTCTGGCCAGCGCCGTGGCAGTCCATGTACCACCATGCGATCAGGTCAGCTAATTTTTGATGCCTATGTTAGAGACAGGCTTACGTGTAATTCTGGAGATGAGAGCAGCACAGTATCCTAAACAACTCGGTTGATAGGTTATCGTTCCTAGCAGTATTTAGTAAATCAGTGTTCTTTTACTTTGACAAATCCAATGATAATCATTAATCAATCATATTACTATTAGATTTCTGGATGGAAATATATGGAATTTACGGATCGACATTATTGTGTTTAAAAGGGGAATTTTGACCATTTTTATCCCCACCCCGCTTATGCTACCTATTACCAAATATTTTGATCATGTATCACAAATCACCAAACACCTTCCACCCTCCCCCCGTAATTTATGGAGGACCCTAAAACGTCCAGCCGTTTAGACTACAGAGATAGCCAAAGAAATACATATGCTGTGGACCAATTTTTCGTAATGCTCGGGCATTATGAAAAATGACCAATATGAGATAGTAATTTAGCAATTTGATAAAAACTAGGTACTTAATTAATTACATTGCCCGGCCATTATACATAATGTCCTTCCCCTTTTGGGCAAAGTAATAAAAACATGTCTCATTACAATTTTTTTTATTTTTACGTAAAATTTAGTGAATCTATTAAAAATAGATCAAAATCTGTAAAGAAAGTTATCATAATGTTAGAATTAATTGTGACACTCGCCGGCCGCTGCCGCAGCATGCTCGCTTCGCTCGCTCGTCTCGTGCTTGTTTTGGTCACAGGTGAACCTAACACTCCTCCTCGCTGCGCTCGTCGTCGCGCACTAACTTTCCCACTGAATGAATCAGACTTCAGCTAGCCAGAATCAGAATCAAATTGCCCAACGATCATGTAGCAATATTCATAATGACCGTACAATGTGAGAAATAATGAAGTTTAGATAATAATTATTACTTTGTTTGTTTGTTTGTTTGCTTGGTTATACTCTTTATTGTACAAAAAGGAAATACAACAATGTTACAAAAAAAGTGCTTAGTACAGAGGCGGACCTTCTGAGTGGTAGAGAAGAGCAATCAAAAAAATTAGGATCGCCAAATAAAAAATATATATAAATGCATATACTTTGCCCGGTATAGCTTGTCATTATTCATAATGCCCTTATTAATCACTTGGTCCATAACACATACATCACCCCTCGAAAAACATAACCAACCCTCCTTCAAGTAATCGTAAAAGCTTGTATATTTTTTTCTGATTCCAGGTTTGTGCTCGCAGCATCCCTGAGAGACACGAGTGTTGCCGAGCTCACGGTCACCGCGGCTACGACAACTGCCATGGTGGCAGGATGAACTGCCGCTAAGCTCAGTGTTGCCATACCATTTATCTGGACTTAGCCTCCTAAGACCCCGCGTACAAAATTTTGAACATATCTAATCAAATGTCAACCTTGATGGCAAAGTTTAAAATTCTTGACTTTAATATTTGACGCGGGATCTCAGGAGGGTCATATCATCCAGATCTTCACAAAATTAAAAAAAATTTATACTAACACATTGTTTTTTTTTAATTCCGTTACCTAACTTTAAGGAAACACTATAACCGTTTGCCCGCGACTCCGTCTACGTATTTGTTTATCGCTATCCCGCGCGGGAACTATGCAATTTTCCGGGATAAAAACTACCCTATATGTCCTTACTTACCTTACTTCACCCTGGACTCTCTATCTGTAAGTCGAATTTCATCTAAATCGGTTCAATGGTTTAGACGTGATGGGGTAACCAACAAACAAAGAAACAAATGGACTTACAAATTTTCGCATTATAATATTCGAGGGATAGTGGGAGTCAACAGGTCAAATGAATTTAATTTTTCCAAGGCACTAGTGGCTTAACTCTATTTAAAAGATATGATAGAATCTATGATTTAATGTATCGGGTTTCAATAGTTACAGAAAACCGGTCAAGAGCGTGTCGTACACGCCCAGGAAAGGGTTCCATAGCCATTACGAAACAATCAAATAATATTTTTCTAAGGATTTCCTATTGTGCACAGAATCTTCCAAGTTTAGGTATGTTTTATACCTTAGGCTGCTATTTACTCTTAAACTACTAATAATTCTGAAGCAATCGTAGCCGCTATAATTTTCCTTGTAAATTTGATATATTTAATACCATTATGAATTTTTCAAATTTTTCCACCCAACAGTTTAGATTTTAGAGGGGGGATGCTCGATTTCAATGAAAATTTGCACTTTAAAGTTGAATATTTCGCAAAAAAATCACTGAATCGAAAAATTGTCTCAGCAAACCCCTAATGGATTTAAATACCTATCCAACGATACCCCACACTATAGGGTAGGATGAGAAAAAAAACACCCCCACTTTACATTTACGGGAGGTACCCTAAAAATTTATTTTTTATTTTTTATTGTACCATTTTGTCGGCATAGTTTACATATATATCCGTGCAAAATTACAGCTTTCTAGCATTGATATCCCCTGAGCAAAGCCGCGGACGGACAGACAGAGACAGACATGGCGAAACTATAAGCGTTCCTTTTTCCATTTTGGTTACGGAACCCTTAAAACCGTATTCATGCGCAGTACCTAGCTAGTTAATTTTGGCAATTGGTACTACAGAAAAATCTGATTTTTTTTTCATTGACTAGTATAAGCTTATTCCTGTCGATAAAAAAAATCAGCCACTTTAAAAAATTTCATCCATCGCCCATCATTACATAAATTGGATCTAATTAAGTAAAAAGTAAATAAAGTTTGACCTTGGTGCGCAAGCGCGTTTGTCGTTTTCCACATATCTCTCCCGGCACTGCATAATTCTGTGTCGAGTTGACAAAAATGTCGTATCCATTATTGGTTCTAGAACTGTTTTAATTAGTACTCCAAAAGTCGCCAGATTAACCATTTTTGTCGTCAAAACTTTTTTTTGGTCGCTAAGATTTAAGCAAAAGTCGTCACTTCTATTGACAAAGTCACTAAACTGGCAACATTGATGATAGCCGCTGCGGGCCCGCCGCGGGTCCGACCCGCTCTCTGTTTAATACAACGAACCGCGCGGCTCACGCGGCGGACACGACCCGACCCGCGCACGCTTTCTGTGTGTGTTGCCCTTAGCATGCTTTTCTAGTGGCATACAGGTACTAGCATGCTAGTAACGAGCATGTATCACAGTAGCCTTTAAGGCTTGCTACACCAACACCATACTGCTGGACCATAATAAGAGCACGCGACAGCCAGACTTTCGTAGTTTTTTTATTATAATATGATACTAACAATCCGCAACTATAGTTTAGTTTATTTATTCATTCAATACAGTATAATTTACGTAGAGGTACCTACCTAAATGTAAGTTGAGGTACCTAAATGTCAATTTATAAGAATTTATATTGAAACCGTCAGAAGCATAAGTTAGATTAATAATAACAATAAAAATGAAATTTAGATATTAGGAATTTTGGTAAATAACAAGCTTAAAACGTTATAAAATTTCACAGTTTTTAATAAATACACACTATATTAGGAATTATTCTGATTATAATTATTATTTATCAAAAATCCAATGATAAAATTTTGCATACCAATATAATAATGGTGCACTATATTTATATCTACACTGATTCTTTGTAACATCTTTTGTACCATTATTCGAGCAAATAAAACTTTGAACTTGAATTAAATATCGAATAGCTAGCCTCAACGGCACTCAACGCTGTTTGGCAAAGAGACCTACTCGGTTTTATCGTAATATTTACAAAAATGTGTAAATAAATCGCTTTTCTCAAAAAGTGTCCGTAAAAGTTGACATTATTCTTTACATATCAGAAGGTGAAGTGCATAGTTTGTGGTCAGCGAAAAATTAAAAAGTTAAAAAGATTGCAGGCGCGCTAGCTCGACAATAATGAATTAGCGCGCCTGCAATCAGTCACATTTTTTTTTAAGTTAAAAAGGCCATGGAAATGTTGGCACAAGTCGTATACAGCTAAGTCTAATGGCCGGTATCAGATATTTTGTTGGAACTCCGGACTTCTTCTATTGGGTCTGAAATAGCTTGTGGTGTTTCGGTGGAAAAATACACCTGCAGTTTATTTTTAATGAAAAAAGGCGG
Organism: Choristoneura fumiferana; assembly: GCF_025370935.1. Classification (NCBI taxonomy): domain Eukaryota; kingdom Metazoa; phylum Arthropoda; class Insecta; order Lepidoptera; family Tortricidae; genus Choristoneura; species Choristoneura fumiferana. Next base: position 3,430,253 of record NC_133501.1, on the reverse strand, counting down.
GAAAGCATAAGAAAAATATTGGAATAAAATTAAATGTTATAATATATTTTGAGAAAAAGGTTTATTCTATTTCAGAATTATTCACCATTTTTGAGAAAAGCTTTATATTAGTCTCGGCTGGAATAGCAATTGCTGGCTTCGTATTAGCTAAACGGACTCGCAAGCTCGTCCGTTTAATACTCATACTCAGCCAGCAATTGCTTACTTCCAGGCCACGACAATAATCTACTATTACAGCAAATGGACGCATCGCACTGTAAGCCGTTTCTTTATTATTCCTTTATGTACTCAGCGGCCCAAAATTTGCTGCATACAATTGACGGCCAGATTTTCTGTCGCTCAGTATACTTTGTGGTCTCAAGTGCCTCATCAAACCCAACTACAACTCCCATACTACTTTATATTTATAGAATCAAAACCTGTTATGACTCATATATAAACCATTGCCGCGGTGATGATACTCGCACAGTCTCGAAGCCAAACGTTGTTCAGATACCGAAGTAAACAACGCGCACTAATTGGCCGTTTAAAAATCAAAGATGGCGAAAGCAATGCTGGTGGTGTTCCTTCTGGCCGTTATTATGGTGTGCTCAGCGGTACGGGTGCACGTGAATTCATGTGACCAATTGTGTTCCAGTCCCACTTCATTAGCCGAAAGAGACGAATGCTGCCGCGATAATGGCTACCTCGGTGCTGCAGGCTGCCCGGCTGAGCATATGTACTGTTATTAATCAATCAAGATACTACTTAAGATTATTCTTTATTTCAAATTAACCAGCGATTCTCTGATGAGTGCAAAAGGAACTGGATGGAGCTGTTTCAGTAAAAAAGTACGTGGCCTTGGATAACGCTAAATTGTATTTATTCGGAGAAATAGACGACGGAAGCCGTATCAGACCGTATTTTATGCCGTAGCAGACCTGACATCGCAACATCAACAACATAAGGGTGTATAAGGGTGAATGCTTGTCATGTCTGCGCGTGCAATAGTGAAACAAAAACAGTAATATTTTATCATCATCATCATCATCATCCCAGCCTATTTACGTCCCACTGCTGGGCCCAGGCCTCCTCTCAGAATGAGAGGGCTTGGGCCGTATTTCCCACGCGGGCCCAGTGCGGATTGGGAACTTCACACATACGTGTTTTCCTTCACCGTAAAGCTCGTGGTAAATTTCAAATGTATTTTCGCACATGAATTTCGAAAAACTCACGAGATCCGGGCCGGGGTGTGAACCCACGAACCTCTGCTTGAGAGGTGAAAGGTTCACACGGTAACACAAGACAAGCAAGTTACTTCACGAAGATTCTTTACAACGTTGAATGCTGGACCAGTGCAATGCCACTATTAGACTTCGAAGGTCACAAACAAGTTATTAATATCGCATAAACACCGCCTCGCTTCGTAGGATCGCAGCCGACCCATCGTCAACCAAGCACGCGAGTTGTGACGTGACAAGGGCTCAGTCAGCGTCGATGACTGGATGCTTCGTTTCGCAAAAGTTTTATTGTATTTTTGGATTTTATGTACCATGTTTTAAATGTAAAAGCATATCAGACTAATGATAAAAAATGCATTTTATTAGATTTAGTTAAGATTATAAATTAAAAAAGTATATTGAGTATATTGTTGTTGAATTTATTAATAAAATTTTGCATACTTCATCATCATCATCATCGGCTTATCTTAGTCCACTGCTGGACATAGGCCTCTTCAGTTGCACGTCACTGAGCACGATCCTCGGCCAGTCTCATCCAGTTCTTGCCAGCTACCCTGCGAAGGTCATCGCTCCACCTAGTCTGAGGGCGTCCCACGCTTGCCGATTCGCGGTCTCCACTCAAGAACTCGTTGCACACCTACTATAACACAGAATAAGTAATAGTACAACGTGGTACAACTATAATTTAATTGTACCAGCAGTGTATGTTTTGGCGAAATAATGAAATGAACTTTTGGTTTTTTAAGCGTTTATTGACATATAACAGGTATGCACAATACACAGTATAATTACAAAGAATTATTACAGCACAGATATTGGTCTGGTCTACACTTACGTGTGAAGAAATAGAGATGAAAAGACAGGGAATTCAGCTCTGCAAAGCGTTTTATACTGAACCCATTCGTCTTTCCTTTCAGAGTGAACGGAATGTACCTGCGGCTGGCTCAACCAATCAGTGGCCCGATCTTCGCTAGAAGATTGTGAGGTTGAGACATATTTTTTTATTTGCCATCATGTCTAAGGCTCATGGCTTAGGTAAATATCCAAGTTCTCGTCACGCTGACACCCAATCCCACACCAGTCCCATGTCCCTGCTGTCACCTGAATCGTTAGTGTTATTTATTTATTTACTTATTTGTCGACAAAATATTACAGTTGAAACACCAATGCGCTGTAAATAAAATTATAAAAAAAGTAATTGGTACACAAAAAGTATTAAAATGTATTGTATCAGGCGTTACTTTGCGTGTTATGTTCACGCTATCTTGAGAGCTTTTGATCCAGGTACAGCCGAATTCCGGATGTATTCATAATCGCTTTATTCACCGTACTGATATATGACAGAGCTTCAGTGACATGGCATACTCTTATAATGTGCTTAAAGTTTCCCTCTTTCAGTACCTACATACATCATTGCGGAGGTCCATATCATTGAACTAAAATATTTTTTTTTACTCACCCGCGACCTTATGAAAGCACGCGTATCTTGCATAAACTTAGCTATCATAAGGTCGCGGGTGAGCAAAAAAAAACTTTTAGTTCATTTACATATAAAATACACAAAAATTACATACAAAAAAAACTAATTAGGTATTAATGACGTAACATTAAAGGTGACAGCTCATGTGCTTATTGGTTAACCCCAATCACCGTAGTTACGATTAAGCACTTTAATTCATAAGCCACCAATGGAACCTTTTCAATGGAAAAGTTATTGCGACTATGACGTTTATTGTGAAATGGTTCCATGGTGGCTCATGATCCCTTGACCGTACTACGTTGGTCATCATCATCATCATCATCCCAACCTATATACGTCCCACTGCTGGGCACAGGCCTCCTCTAAGAACAAGAGGGCTACGTTGGTGTCTTCAGTTAAATATGAGTTGCCCTGAATGACGAATTACTTCGGTAGTAGAACATAATATATGCAGGTAAGGTATCATATGTGCGGAAAAATTTTACTTCATTCACCCAGCTAAAATCGAACCCAAGGCTTAGGGAAAGAGACAAATATAAGCTTAAAATGCCTCCATGCTCAACTGCATTACATAAAAAAACAGTTGTGTTATGAGTATTATTGTATATAACAAAATATCTCAAGAACTACGCCAACCACACGATAACTTATTGATGACAAAATTAAGGAAATGGTTAATAAAGAAAGGTTTCTACAGGCTAAGAGAGTTTTTAAAAAATAAGGAATGATAATCTGAGACAGTAACAATAATTGATGCAGTAATTAATTTGATCTATGTTAATAAATAATATATGCCAGCTAAATGATAATATTGTGTTAGTGACTATTTAATCAACAACAATTTGACATTATTATTATGTATAATTTGCATGCCACTATCGGTTAAACATGTGAAACAAACAATTATAATTGTTATAATAACCACTACATTGTAGCAAATAAAATATTCTTTCTTTCATAAAAGATTCCTTAACATTTTAAATTCAAATTCAAATTTCAAAAACATTTATTTGTAAGAATACAGTAAAATGGTCTTAAAATAAGTTTAGCACATGAATTCAGCATTCAAGCAAGCGTACAAATATTGAGTTCTAGGTCACTAAAATTTAGGCTGTAATTTTCGTCAATATTATTTTACCTGATAAAAGACAAATGTGTCCGTTTCTACAAAATAAATTTGAAATGCTCATATTTGTCAGAAACTTTTCCATAAAACAATAACATAGTTGTAACAATGCAAACATTTGTGTAATTTTATTTACACGTTATATTAGCTTATGTTCATATCGACGGGTGAAAGGCTATTTGTATTAAGCGACACTTTGGGCGATATTGAGTTATATATATCATTGAAATCAGCAGATTTTTCTGCGTCGATTGAGCTGGGTTTGGTAAGATCTGAGCACTTTTTTGGCGCTTAAACCGGTCATAATTTGGGGACTAATTCAGAACATCGAAGTATGAAGTGCCATTAAATTTGCCAGTTTCAAGTAACATTTGACTTAAGCTATATGAGGCTGTGATGGTTTTCCGCTTAAACTGTTCTTATCTTCCTTAAACTAATACGCAAAGTAGCTTAAAACATTTTTGCTATATTTAAAGTTACTAACAACGTCAGTTAAAGCATGTAGCTTTCCACAAAAAATCAACCAACATGTCGCTTAATACATTTAGCCTGCGCGCCTAAAACAAAATAAAGCATGTCACTTGAACCATTTTGTTCTCACCTAATTTTCATACCACATATCGCTTGAACCATTTTTAAACGATGTCAAATTTAGAAACGATGTTGCTTCAGTATTTTATATCCGATTTTTTTTATCCTAGCTAGTCATTGCAAGCGTTAAAATATTTCACTAAAGTTATTTCAACCTATACAAATCAATATGGATAAAAATATGTTGTGTAGGTTAAAGCATAAAACTTAACTTCACTTACCCTAACTTCATTTCATTGTGTATATGACAGGAAATACTGTAGAAGAATTTATCCCTATTATTTCTAAACCGAAATTGCTTAATAATGCAAAGGATAAAACATCTCTATCTATAACTAAGGTTAAATAAAATGACCTAAAGAAAATGTGCGATACCGAGAACGAGATAGTTATACCGAGAGGTTTTTTATCAAGAATATTTAAAACTTATGTGTAGATCACATTGATAACAAAAAATGCTATTTACTCTTAAACTACTACTAAGTCTCAAGTAATCTTAGCCCTTATAATTTTCCTTGTAAATTGGATGTACTTACTCCCAAACTGAATTTTTCCAAAAATTTTCACTCAACAGTTTAGATTTTAGAGAATGCTCGACTTTAATGAAAATTCGCAATTTGTTGAATATTTTGCAAAAAGATAAGTGTATCGAAAAATTGTTAAGGCAACCCCCAATGGTTTTAAAAGACCAATCCAACGATACCCACACTATAGAAAAAAAACACCCCTTCTTTACGTCTATGGGAGGCAACGAAAAAAAATTAATTTTGGTTTTTTTACTTCTTCGTCGGCGTGACTGATATGCGAAACTATAAGCGAAGCGAAACTATAAATGCAAACTTTTAACCCTTAATTGGGCATGGCGAAAGTATTGAATTTAGGGTATTACAAAGATATGTATATTTTTTTATGCAGGTAGAAGATAAAAACACCATACTTAGTTTTTATATATTTTTTAATTTTTATATAAAAAATTAACGTGGGAATTATACGCCTTCAGGCCATTATAAGTCTCTGGTTTCCATCTACTAGATTTTTTAAATAATTATTTTATTTACATTTATGTGCAATTTACACTGCCTTTAGGTCAGGCATCTTTAAGTGGAACTTTTTAAAACATGGAGCACCATATAAAGTGACCTGGCATATACCGCTGTTGAGGCCAGTTTTTCCACAACATTTTGCCTAAAGGATCCATATTATACGCAGGCTCTCTGTAGGTTCCTTGTAATGCTTCATCAGGTCTTGACTGTAGGGATTTTCATCATAGGGCTCCAAAGAAGTGGAGCTTCTGATATGCCTTGGCTGGGATCAATCAGGACTCGCCAGTAGTGACTCTCAGACAGGCTTAGGCGGAATACCCTTACAGCTATATATATTTATACCAATTAAAATATCATTATGCTCAGGCATATTATATTTTAATTGCTATAAATGCAGTTAGTGTTACTTGACATGATTGAATAAATATTCATGATTTTTTTATTATAATCAAGTTAGTAATACTAAACACTTAGTTAGAAACACTGGCATTTTCTTGGACGCTTGTCTTGTACTGCTTCTTATTGACACAAATCGATGGACGGCTCACCTAAATAAGATTTGAGTGTAAACAAAAAAAGGAATCATACTGTAATATATTGAAAATTTTAAAAAAATATACTCACAAAATAAAATGTTATCTTCGGTATATCCGCATTTTTAATTTGATCTTATTTCGCGTTGATCCAAACATTATTGTCCAGCATAAAGCTGTTATCTGACTGCTCGCTCTCTGAGGAGCTCATGAGCATACTGAGAGCTATATCCATATGATCGCTTCTAGAGAAGTCGAGAGATTTTTTGATCTGCAAGAATAAAATAACAACATGTATGGATAAATGTGATTTATTAAAGGTCTGAAGTATTATATTTCCCACACGGTGAAAACTACCATCCTTATGCGGTCACAAGTACAATATTTCCCACAACTTTTAAAGGTCCGAAAATCACTGAAATACTACCGTTATCACTAAAATATAATGACGTGTATGTAATACAACTCAAAATCTATCGAATACAACTATTCAAATAAAACTTACCGTATTTTTTCGCGACATGGTGATTTTTTTAAAAATATTCCGTACGTATTCAGCTTTATTTTGTTGACACCAACTGACGTTTCTGACTTTGACATGTGTCAAACATGACATGTTTGCGTTTCGTTTCCCGATTTTATTTGGGCACAGACAAATCAATACAGTTTTTATATTTGACACTAAGAGGATATAGCTACCTTCAGAGCGATAACAGCATCGCAAAATATGAGTGGGAAATATACTCCTTATGCCCAATTAAGGGTTAATAAAAAGCCGTAAAGAAATGGTCGGCTTGTATTTTAGTTCATATAAACTTAACACAAAGATGACAGGTTCTTCAAATTTTTTTTTATATTTACACCATAATACTTGCAGTCAATCTAGTTAACTTTGAGTTTGCCTTTGAAATGTCGACAAACTTTTAATCGAATATCAGTTAAGAGTCAATGTTTCCTATTTTTTCATTTTATCGAATATTCATTACTCGAATGATTAAATTATGTATTTTTAAATTAACGATTTTTAATTTCTAGTTTATTTGCAGAACTTCATTTCATATTTTATTATTTCATACTTTTTTGAATGAGTTTTATTATTTTTGTAG
>NC_133501.1:3399073-3412294 GCF_025370935.1 Choristoneura fumiferana | reverse complement strand
ACAAATATCTTTAGTAAAATATAAACTTTATTGAAATAATTGTTAGTTGCATAATCGATTTTTTTTAAGAATAAAAATAAATAGCGTATGTCAAAATATTTCTATTTTACAAGCAGCGGCGACAATTTCATACCTTTTTACATTTTATAATGCATTAATTAGAGTACCTAAATTTAAAATTGTCTTAACCAAAACACACGATTAACTTTTTCACCGAAACAACCCAAGGCATCATTGTTTTATATTTTCTGTTTAGTGTAGTTCAAATACTAAAAAAAATTGATAAAAGACTTCTACACATTTACCATTATAAGTCGATTCGACCACGGAAAGTGGATGGGGACAGCACAAGACCGCGCGGTCTGAGTGGAGCCTTGGGGGAGGCCTATGTCCAGCAGTGGACGTCTTTCGGCTGACATGATGATAGATAACCACTGGAAGTGGGTCAAAATCTACTTTTAAGATTTGAAGGTAAGAAAAAAATGTGTAAAAAGCAAATTCTTGCCACCATGGAACCTTTTCAAAATAAAAGTCATTACAATTTTCCTTGTTAATTTTGCGTGTTAATGCGATGTCACTATGATTTTTAGTGTGAAATGGTTCCGTAGTGGCTCATGAATGAAATGACTTGACCGTACAAGTATTAATTAAGACAAGTTTAAATTTACTTATGCTCGGGATTACTAAATAGATATCAATATACAGCGTGTATTTTTGATACAAACACAAGAGGTACAGATTTATTGCGTAATGGCTCTTCATTGGGAAAACTCTGATCTCATACGGAATAAGACTGCATCCGAAGTGTCAATCAATTACTATTGTAAAATGAGCGACATTTTCACATTCATTAATAATTGGTACTGAAGCTAATGAGGGCTAGAAACAGGCAAAATATCGCTAGATGGCGTTAGTATCGTGAGGTCGTGACGTCAAAACCCACGATACTAACGCCATCTAGCGCTAGTCGCCTGTCTTTTAGCCCTCATTGAGAGAGCACGATACAAACTTTTCCGATAAAACACATCTGTAACAGGTTTTAATTTTAGCATTAACTAACAGATCATGAAGCCGTGGTGGCCTAGCGGTTTGGCCTATCGCCTCAAGCAGAGGTTCGTGGGTTCAAAAACCGGCTCGCACCTCTGAATTTTTGAAATTCAAGTGCGAAATACATTTGAAATTTACCACAAGCTTTGAACGGCAAATGAAAACATCGTGAGGAAACCTGCACACAGCTGTGAAGTAATTCAATGGTACCTATGTGTGAAGTTCCCAATCCGCACTGGGCCTGCGTGGGAACTACAGCCCATGCCCTCTCATTCTGAGAGGAGGCCTGTGCCCAACAGTGGGACGTATATAAGCTGGGGTGATGATGACCAGATCATACCTAATTACTTTTTGAAATTATATCGAGCAACAATATATGTATTGCGTACAATAAGTTTGGAATTTTTGAATGGGGACAGTGAACGTGTTAAATTTTGCGGTTGTAACAAAAATACACGCGTAGGTATATTTCTTAGTGTTTATTTTGACATTTCCATCTGAAACTCGCAATTTCTCCAGTCCCTACTTTAATCCTCAGTTGAATATTGGACAGTAATATCAAACAATTTAATGTATGCTCACGCTGTAGATACTTTGTAAAACATATTTATAATGCCTAATACTTTCCCATAAATTAGATTGAAATAAATACAAAATTATTTTGGAGACGTAATCAAACCAACCAACCCTAGACAATTCGGTAATTCGGGTCGATTTAATTTCTTTTCAATCCCTAAAGTAGCAAGTCCGGTAATGTTCGTTAAAGAAGTGAATATTTCACGGCAGTGAATTTGTACACATATAACGAATTGTGTAGGGTTGATCTCGGTCACACAAGAATCAGCCTGTATAGGACTTAGCGTTATGTTTTTTTTTTCTTAATAAAAAGGAAGAGAATCTTAGGCTACATTTGGACGGGAAACATCGAGGGCTGGCCGTAGAATAACTTTAACCCTTTCACCGCTATCTGACCCTAGCCTAGACCTCGCGTACTTTATAAAGTACAAATTAATTGTAAGAATAACTGCCGAATGTGCTTTGACAAGTACAAATATTTCAGTGAAATAAGAACTTTAAATTTATTGACATCATTTCCAGAATCACAAAACTGGGAATTCTTCGATCAGTGTGTAGAACTACGTATGTTAAAAAGGCAAGACCATTTTGGCTTGAAATGTAGACAAAATATTTGTAACAATATATGTTAAAATCTATTTAATTCTAATGTATGATAAATTAGAAGTTAGATTTTTAATATCGTACATTAACATGTCTAGTCTCGCAAAAAATGGTACCTCATTATAAATGCGAAGGTTTGTAAAACTGTTTGTTTGTTTGTTACCTTTTCACGTCTATACCAGTGAAACGATTTAGATGAAATTCGGTATACAGATAGTTTGAGTCCCGGGGAAAGACATAGGATTTTTATTTCGGAAAATTGCATAGTTCCCGCGGGATGGCGATAAACGAATTCTACGCAGACGGAGTCGCGGGCAACAGCAAGTATAAGATAAATTAGATTTTTAATATCGTATACTGTATGTATCGCCAATGAAATACAATAAGTTAGAAGAAGAAAGTAAACAGGAGGTGTAGAAGGAAAGGTTGTAGTTCATTGATATGAATCTTCGCAAAGTAGCGCCTTAATTAAATATTTGCTAAGAACTCATTTCTAATACAATATGTTATTGTTGACTATACTTGCTGTCACTGAATCTTTATATGTACTTACACCGAATTTCAAATCAATCTGACCACCGGAGTGGGTTAACGTGGCGATTCGCACCGCGACAAAGACAAGCGACCGAGACAGGAGACCGCGACCATTACTTGACGTTAGGCAATGTATAAGCGACAGTTCGCGAGCGAGACAGAGACCCGAGATTCCTAACGTCAAGTGACGGTCGTGGTCTCCTGTCTCGGTCGCTTGTCTCTGTCGCGGCGCGAACCGCCACCTTAAAGTTGGACTCGCAAGATTTGACTAACTCTAGGATACTAGAGTTATTACAAAACGGCCGGGCGGTGAACTGGTTAAAGTAAACTAAAATTTATATATATTTAAAACTAAAACAAAAACACGAGCCTCCAAATGTTTCCGACTGTCGTTATATTTGCAAAAATATATTTCTCAATAATCCAAAACAAAAATAAACTTTAGCATAATCACAATTTTCATACATTTAATAATATGCATTTTTTTATATTTAAATTTTCAACATTTTCGACCTCCTATCGCATTCGGAATTTCATATAATTATTTTATATTTATAGTTATTTCAACTTGTCATTTACAAGTAATTTTATATTATGCATAACAGTAGGTACCTATGTTTTGTTTAATTTATAAATAGGATTAGAAAAAGGGTAAACAATCTTCACGAGTTATTTGAAAAACGTTTCATAAAAAATAGTATTACCTGTGGTATTACTTACGATATGAAACCAAAACAATATAAATGAAATGACCATGGTCCTTGGTGCATTAGCATATTTGCTGCTGTGACTTATTTATTTTACAAAAGTGTTTTTCAATAAAAAGACACGTCAAGATCGCTTACGTTCTTTCTAATGCTAAAATAAACGAAGTGTAGAATTAACCTAAGGAAATACAACCAATTTTCAGTAGCGATACAACGCTGTGTCACGATGTTACAGCCACGAGCGTTAATTTGGTACAGTCAAGGGCAAAGATATCGACACGGCCAAAGTTGCAAAAATATGTATACACGGCCTTAATGTTAAGTGCATAAAGTCGTGTGTACATATTTTTGTAACTTTGGCCGTGTCGATATCTTTGCCCTTGACTGTACCCACTTAAGGTCGAACATCTGTCATTTCGTATGACAATTCAAAGGATTTTTTCACGAAATGGTCCCAAATTAACGGTCGTGACCGTACATACTCCACGATGTGTCATCAAACTTCGTCGCAACGAGTCAAAAACTATCAAAAAAACATTATTTTAATCGTGAGAATATTGTAGAAAGGGATCAGAATTTAAAAATAAACTTTTTCATCACACTTGCTCGTAAACAGTGTCGTAACATGCAGGCTACCTTGCTTGCAACCCCCCAAATAAAACCCTCGACCTTAATGTGCTTGTCATGAAACCCGTGGTCGGTAAATGAGTCATTGCGCGTACTAATTTTCATGTCATGAAGCCCAAGGTCGGTCAATGAGTTTGTTACTGCATGGCGTGCTGCTGCTCCGTGCGCGCGCTGCACACGCACGCCATGCACATGCTGCGGAGGGGGAGGGGGGAGGGCGGCGGGAGCTGGCGCTGCCAAGGGCGCAGTCAGCGGTATCGGCAATTTTTGAAAAATATTAATTTTTCTTTAACAAATATACAATTTTACTAGCAAATGTGATGAAAAACATTACATGTCGCACGGGCGGTACTAGAATTACGAACATCGAGTCATTAAATTCTAATAGACACTCGTTCGTAATTCCTTATTTACCGCCCTTAAGACACAATGTACTATTTTTTTTTGTTTTCGTTGTTATTACAATTTACCACAGATATATTATAGCGAATAATTCGTTCTCATCGTGGAAATTTAGAACGCACGACTACTTTCGATTGCTGCCGAGCTGCCTATCAGTTATTGTATTAATTCAAATCTATTTTTAAAAACAATTATAGCTCCATCGATACGATCGATGATTCCGCCAATGTTTGAGTTTGTCAAGGTTGAAAAAGACACTATCGGTTGGCCGTTGTACGGTAGATGTCTGTATTAAATAAATAGGATACATTATTTATTAGTGGCAAATGTCAAACCACGAGTTTGAAGTATGTCACACTGAGACTGAGATGTTACTCATCGAGAGACGTAACACTCTTTCGGAACTAACCGCTCACCCAGACAAAAGATGTCGTTACTAAACAATCAAATTATGAACATGAAAACTACCGTGAGACTCACTCATATTAAATATAATGACCCGGATAACTCACGTCTTAAATCGAGTTTAGCTCGACATGTTTCGGGCTAATCCGTAGCCCTTCGTCTTCGGAGCAACGCGACTCAGCGGCTGCTGCAACACGCGCACTGCGCGCCGCCGCTCTGCTCGCGCGACTACCCGACGAAACTGACACCGGCACACAACTACCCGCGTTTTCATCATCATTACAACTGTCAAATGTAGGGTAGCACACAACACTAACAACATCGCTCTGTAAAGGTACGTTCACACACACCGATGACGCAGCACGAGTATTTAACACCGTTTTCCAACTCGGAGGTACCGTCCAACCACTATCCCGGTTGAAATTCGGCCGACGACTAATCTCGATGGCTTCACGCACTTTCCGCGGAATGAAAAATTTCTCTCTCGCAAGTACAGATACCTATCAAATCTGATATAGTGGCGTCGAATCCGAGTTCATTGAGTGCTCGGCCACAGCAGACCCCTTGTCGTCCTGTTTCCTCATACTGCGTATGTGCTCCGATACCCTTGTGGAAACGTTTCGTCCAGTCTCTCCAATATAGCTCTTGCCACAGGCACAGGGAATCATATATACCCGGGGCCACTCAGGGGCTCCTATCTTCGGCGAACGTACCAACTGTCTGAGCTGCATATGAGGACGGAAAATCGACTTGATGCTATATCTTCGGCGTAACAAGTGTCCGATTTTATCCGTCACCCCTTTTATAAACGGTAAATATACCGGAACCCTCTCAGCTCCCACCGGTCTTTGACGAGTCGACACGTTCACCACACGGTTGCACTGCCTCCAGTTGTACCATTGCTTTCCAAAACCCGTCTCACGTGACTCAGTTCACGATCCACAAATTTTGGATCACAAATATTCAAGGCTCGATTTATCAACGTTCTAGGCAAAGAAGACAAATGACAAGGATGGTGGTGTGAATCTGCCCTCAAGTATCGATCCGTATGAGTTGGCTTACGATAAACTGTAGTTTCCAATTTACCACAGGGTCCCCGCATAACCAAAACATCTAAAAACGAAGACGAAGGGCTACGGATTAGCCCGAAACATGTCGAGCTAAACTCGATTTAAGACGTGAGTTATCCGGGTCATTATATTTAGTCAAATTATGATTGGTTATTACTCACTTAGTGTTTTGTGTAAATAAAAAATACAAAAATACTCCAAATAACCAATCATAATGAAAAAAACGAACGTTATCGAGAAAATACGATGGGAAAGAATTATTTACTACATCTGCATGATTGTATGCTTGTTGGAAATTAACACATTTCTACATTAGCGTAAACTACCTCACGATAAGTTCAAATTGGTCACAACTCAAGCCTTTTGTTATACGCGTCGCGTTGGCGACTTAGAAACAATTAACTATTTCAGTAATATTTTAAAATAATGTTGAATCCATTGTAACTTTTAATCTATAATTATGAATAAGTAGCAACTGTTGTCTCTTGTTCTCATTTTGGCTATGAATCATTGCGACTGGTCGAAGGTACTTCTGAAACAATACAAGTTAATTAAAATCAAAGTGGTGTTTTAAAACTTATTTTACTATGTCAGAGGGGGAAAACGACCATGCGGGTCACCTGATGGGAAGCAATGACCGTCGCCCATAGACACCCGCAACACGAGGGTTATCACAGGTGCGTTGCCGGCCATTTGAGAAATAGTTTTTCAAAGGTCCCTACGTCATAATTTAGTAAGAGGTGACCATAAATCATCATAATCAACATCTCGTCCTCTTTATAGATCGGTCAGTACGGGCAAGTCCGAAATTTATTTATTGTCAAGCCATGTTCATTACTATAAGATGTCACATTAGTAAATAATATAAGTCGGTCCATGACGCCCTGTAAGGGCACACAACAGCAGTTTTATAAGTACCTAACTAAATCTAAGATTACATAATGTCAAAACTATATTAATTATATGAACTATATGAATTGTAAGACATACAAAGATCTGTTCTTAGGAACTTTGACGGTTTTCGACAAGTCTCGTGAAATTTAAAAATTATTTACCTGAACACGGGAACTTCTCGTCCTGAAACAATAAACGTGTTATATAATTTGAATACAATTAGAAACATTAACAACCATTTTTAGGGTTCCGGAGCCAAAATGGCAAAAACGGAACCCTTATAGTTATGTATGTCTGTCTGTCTCTGTCTGTCCGTCCGCGGCTTTGCTCAGAGACTATCAATGCTAGAAAGCTGTAATTTTGCACGGATATATAAGTTAACTATGCCGACAAAATGGTACAGTTAAAATTTCAAAAATATTTTTTTTTAGGTTACCTCCCATATACGTAAAGTGGGGGTGATTTTTTTTTCTCATCCAACCCTATAGTGTGGGGTATCATTGGGTAGGTCTATTAAAACCATTAGGGGTTTGCTAAGACGATTTTTCGATTCAGTGATATGTTTGCGAAATATTCAACTTTAAAGTGCACATTTTCATTAAAATCGAGCGTATAAAATACGAAACTCTTACAAAAATATTACTATTTTTTCGTAATGGCTACGGAACCCTATTTTGGGCGTGTCCGACATGCTCTTGGCCGGTTTTTCATAGTTTTTAGGTAACTTAGGTAAAATAATTACGGAATAGTTGTACCCATTATTCGACCTCAGGCTTCTATCGTAATTCCTTATTTAACGCTCCCCTTAAGTTAAGACAAGACACAATGTACTCCATGGAGCCACCATGGAACCTTTTCAAAGGAAAAGCCATTACGAATTTCCTTGTTAACTAATGCGATGTCACTATGACACGTTTACTGTGAAATGGTTCCATGCATGTATTGTAAAACTCTTTATTGTACATAAAAACACATGAAAATAACATAACACAGGATAATAAGATGTACAAAGGCGAACTTATCCCTTAAAGGGATCTCTTCCAGTTGGCTCATTAATTAATTTATCCTTGACCGTACAATAAAGTAAATTAAGAAATATCACGGGCCACTTGACAACAATGACCTAGTAGCGAAGCTTGTTTTGTGCCAGTGTTGTGTTACGTTTGTGTTGTGTTACGCTTGTGTTGTGTTACTCTTGCCTTATGTTACTTTTGTGTTGTGTTACGCTTGTGTTGTGTTACTCTTGCCTTATGTTACTTTTGTGTTGTGTTACGCTTGTGTTGTGCTTGTGTTTTACCTGTATTGTGCTGTGTTGCGTAACGCTTGTGCTGTGTTACAGTTTATAGTTCCAAGTACTCACGCTGCTAGTTGCCGCAGCGTTCCTCTGCACGGTCATGCTCTGCTGCGGCACGGTGACGTCAGCCTGCACGCCCAAAGAGTCGTAGATCTCGCGGAGGATCAGCAGCATCGTGTCTTCAGACTCCCTGCGTGTTGAGGGATGAGGATTGATCATCAATAGGATTAGGAAATGACCAAGTGTCAGTCCGACTCCAAACATTAAACTGACTGCCTGTTTTAGTAGTTCGTTAAATAATAGTCAAACAAAATTCTAAGATTTTTTACAAAGTTGGAAAAAAGGAATCCTTAACAAGCACTTTGCAATGCTGTCTGTTCGTCAGTCCATCTGTCAAGACCCTTGCGCCCACATCGTGCGCATTTTAAGCAAAAGCCCCAAAAAGTTTAGTGGCGACATATCCTATAGTATTACCCCCTTATTCATAAAAACTTAACAAGCCTATGTTAACTAACAAATGCTTTGTCCCTTTCTAACAAATACAAATGTCGAAGTGACAGATAAGGACAAACGAATTTTAGCGGCATTTTAACTAAAATAGGTTTGATTGTCGTTTATGAATAAGGGGGTAAATCATTAATCCGTCATTATCATTAATCTCATCTTATACACATCCCAATGATAGGCATAGCCTACGAAAATGCAAACTGAAACATGGATACACAGCGCTGGGAATCAAACCCAGGTCCCCAGCATACCGTGCTGCGTGCCATACCCCTACACCACCACTGGACAGGAGTCTACACAGAAATTTCTCCCATGCACCCTCATGCACCACATATGCCTGCTTTTTTTTAGTCACTTAAGCAGCGACACTAGCGACACCTATGTTTTAGCCCTCATCGAGAGACGTCCCCTACAGTCACCAGTAGCCTAGTCAGAATGAGAATGCTTGTACTTTACTTCCCACACAAGCTTAGTACGGATTGGGAACTTTACGTGCACCAGGTAAAGGTGGCTTTTGCAGGTGGTAGGACCTTGTGCAAGGTCCGCCCGGATTGCTACCACCATCTTGCTCGCTAATCCTGCCGTGAAGCAGCAGTGCAAGCACTGTTGTGTTTCGGCGTGGAGAGTAAGACAGCCGGTGAAATTACTGGCACTTGAGGTATCCCATCTTAGGCCTCTAGGTTGGCAACGCATCTGCAATACCCCTGGTGTTGCAGGTGTTTATGGACGGTGGTGATCTCTTACTATCAGGAGACCCACTTGCTCGTTTACCATCCAGTCGAATAAAAATAAAAAATAAAAATACCATTAAATTGCTTCCCAGGTGCGCCCAATCTTTATCACTATCTTCTCCATCATGTTCTTGAATATTATATGACTGTCTATATATTTACTAGTATACTCACCAGTAACAGACATGGCTGCTCATAGCGAAGAGATACTCGTTAATCATCTCGAACGGCGCCTCTTGTAGAACATAATCCACTCGCCGACCGTCATTGAGTTTGCCCAGCATGTCGCCTACAGCCTAAACAATAAAACAGGAAAAATAGTAACAACAATAAAAACGATAATTAATTTATTTTCTCCGCCACCAGCTACAGTGTTTCTTCCAATATGCTTGGAAATGTCCGCCTAACTGTTGCAAACATAGTACACGAAGTTCTTCCTTATAGACTGCCACGAATAAAAAAAAAACCAGCGGCCGGGAAATTGTATGGAATTCCATTAGTTTATTTATATTTTAAATGCACGTTTTGACTACGGTAAGTCAATCTAAACAGCCTGAAGATCAAATTCCTTCTCATCTGATCCCAGCCTATATACGTCCCACTGCTGGGCACAGGCTTCCTCTCAGAACAAAAGGGCTTGGGCCATAGTTCGGAAATTCCTTCTGCCTTTTTTTTAGTCTAAGATTTAATTTAGAAAGAAACAGCGTCTTTAAAAATGTCCTCGAATAGTGTCACTGTTTTTTTATATTTTGAGTTCAACCACAATTTAAGAAACCGATTAAATAGTTATTAAACAAAATGGCTGAAGTATGTAAAAAGCACTCAGTAGCCCTTAAACTGTAATTTAGTTACACTAAGCTTCATTGCATTTAACATTTTTAATTTTTTCTTTATTAATTATTATTTGTAATGAAATGGCATTATGAGTCGTGTACTTAAAAAAAAAAAACAAGTATCGCGGGAAAGTACAAGCGCAACTTTTTAAAACTGTGCATGAGCATTTAATTTTAGTAGATTGATAGCCAAGGTGGAAAGTGAGCCATTTCACCTGAGATATCTCACTTCGTTCGAGCGCCAGAAATATCTCAGGTGAAATAGATCACTTTCCACCCTTGGTTATCAATTTACTATTGCTTTATTGCCCCGCATCAAATCTTGGAGAAAAGCACTGTACATCCACTCCAACTCTCAGATGACTGCAGTTACTATTTAAAGTATTTGAGTCTAATCTTAGAACCTTGATTATTAAGTATTAGAATGTCAATTAAATATGATTGTATGATTTTAGCGCATTTAATGCATTCGTTTAATACCTTGCTGTATCATTACTAGTAAAGCTTTACTTTCAAACTCATATCTAAGATATTTAAGGATCGTCGTGATAGGAAGTCGTCTCTAAAAAACAAAATAAACCGGCGTAAATATTGCGTATTAGGTGAAAACAAGCCTCGTTTTTAAGCAACAGACTCACCACGTCAGCTTGCATGGCGTCTTCTTTACTAGGAGTGTCTTCTTCCATTTGCTCTTTTTCAATTTCTTCTTCTACTACCTAGAATAAGAACACAAGTCACAATTTAATGAGGGCTATCGCGTATGAATTCGCCACTAGATGCGCTAGTGTAGCGTGAGGTCTCCGAAATGTCAAATCTCATAGTTTTTGGGTGAGCTACGCGGGTTTATTTATAATTAAGTAGAATAATTTTGTGAATATTTTGCAATATCTGAAATTAATTATGGCAAATATGCGTTCCGGGGCAATGAATGTCGGTGTTTCGAGACAGTTTTGTCTTTCGGAAACCTTAGTCCTCCCTTTTTTCCGAACAAAACGGGGACTATGCAACACTGTGGCATGCTCGATATTTTTATGGTACGGTTTTAAGGTGTATTAAATATGATTTTAATCTAAACTTTGTTTTCACGCCCGTAATAACAGACTTTGAAAGCCATACTTAAAAACCTCACGCAACAGTGCGCCATCTAGTGAGACAAAAAACGATAGCCCTCATTAGTCACAATGTACCAGAGCGAGGAATGTCGCGAGGAATGTGTTATTCATGGACCAATAGGAACGCTTAATTTACCTCGCCTCGCTCCGCTCAGCTGTTTCCACCAGAGCTGTGCTGTGCGAGGATAGGTACATATCGTTTCTATTGGTTCGTGAAAAACACATTCCCCGCAAGACATCCTCGCACATCTCTGGTAGAAACGCAGCCTAACAGTGATGATGATGATTACGATGATAATGATGGTGATGATGATGATGATGACGATGATGATGAGTTACCTTCTCCAGCTGGTGGTCGGGCGGCGGCGCGGTGGACGCCCACATGCTGGACCACGTGTTCTTTATCGACTCCATCAACTTCTGCTTCAAGTCCGCCCCTACGCGTGCCATGGTCTCTTTCAACTCTAAAATAATATACATACAACTTAATACTTTTAATTTCAACCAGTTCGGTGTTACCAGTTATGACATATGGATCCAAGACCTAGTGCTTCGCTATAAGCCTTATAAATAGGCTCAGAATTGCTCAGCGAGCTATGGAGAGAGCTATGCTTGGGGTTTCTCTACGGGATCGAATCAGAAACGAGGAGATACGTAGAAGAACGAGGCTCACTGACATAGCTAAGCGAATTAGCTCGTTGATGTGGCAACGGGAAGGTCATATAGCAAAAACTTGGGGCCGAAAAGTTCTCGCATGGAGATCGCGCGGCAAGCGCAGCGTAGGACGTCCACCAACGAGATGGACGGTTAAAACCGCGGGTTCATTGTGGATGCAGGCCGCTTACAACCGTAGCCACTGGAGGTCTATGGGGGCGGCCTATGTTCAATACTTTTGTAGTAATGTGTCTAAATTAGAAGGAATGAAGAAGGATCCAAAAATATTTCATTTTGTTTTGGAAAAATTCAAACTGAAAAATATTAATTCATTCACGTTTGGAAACAATATACGCAGTTTACCTAAGTGCATTCGTTTTCTGCCTTTGTGGTGAGGTATCAAAGACGGCTTCACGTTTTGTAGTTGAGGGTTGACGAGGGGCTCGATCCTGCAAAAGAATAATTAAATAAATAAATAAATATTTATTTATTTATTTATTTATTTATTTATTTAAGGAGAACCAACAGCTAAAACACAATATATGTAGAAGGAATAGCAACACAGAGCCAATTACAGGATCCCACAGATAGCCATAGTATACATGTTTAAGATTAACTTAAACGAGGTGACGCGCACCATATCAGACGTCACACCATGCCAAACAAAACACCACAGAACTTCAAATGGAATTACTACACTCCTCAACACATATATCACGAGACACTTAATTGACACCAACTACGCAGACGGAGTCGCAGGTAATAGGCTAATAGGTAGATGAATGGTAGATGGCACATTCGAGAACGGAGACGAAAAGAGCTCTTAATAAAAGAACTACAGGTACATGGATGAAAAGGTGTCCTTACCTATAGGCGATCGGGTCGTAGGGGTGGAAGATGTTGAAGAAGTTGCGGCAAGTCGGCAAAAAGAAGTCGTTGCCGAGAGACTCCACGCCGCGAATACACTCGAATATTGCTGGAAGCAACAAACACTGGCGTTACTATATGTATTATAATTATTATTCCCCTTAATGGCGGCCTTAAGGCTTGGGTCAATGTCAGATAAATTAAAGATAAATATATTCTTCTTATTCACGTTGTACGGTGATTGTAGTTTTTGCAACTTGATAGTAAAATTCCAGAAACCACGGTGAGACAACTTGCGCATTAAAAAATGTCAGACACGAGAGCAATATAGAATTTTGTGATCACTGTTCACTGCTAA